>NW_010115839.1:29022-80353 GCF_000699245.1 Pterocles gutturalis | reverse complement strand
GGTGGTGGTCCTGACACCAAGACATTACTATACAATACTCTTCAAAATGAAAAGTAACATGAAGTAGGACAATTCAAGAAAAAAATGATAGTGGATGAAAAATTGAATGATCATTCAGTCAAGGACAATAAATTGGAAGAAATTCTTTGCTGTGAGGGTGGTGAGGCACTGGAACAGGTTGCCCAGGGAAGCTGTGGGTGCCCCAGCCTTGGAGGTGTTCAAGGCCAGGCTGGATGAGGCTTTGAGCAACCTGGGCTAGTGGAGGGTGTCCCTGCCCATAGCAGGGGGGGTTGGAACTAGATGATCTCTAAGATCCTTTCCAGCCCTAACCATTCTATGATTCTATGAAATTGCAGCTCTGAAAATTTGCTTTTCTGTATCATTACAAATACATGGTGAAATCTGGAGCATAAGATGAATCTTGCACTACAGATTTATCTTCTATACTCCTTCACTCTTCTTAATCTGAGAATGCCATATTTTTGAATGCTTGCATTTTAGCATAAGCCAGTTATGTTAGTTATATACATGACCATTATAAATAGAAGCAAATTGTTATGTTATTTACAGTCATTTAACCATCATGCGGAGAATTCTAAATATAAACATTTCTTAAAACAATTAAATTTGGAATATCCAAGCTGAACCTGGTCTTCTAAACTAGGGAAAATAGAGAGAATATGTATAATCCAGCTGAGACTGTATTGGTGACTATCAATGAGAGTTTTTTTTTCGAGAATATCTGTGTTGCCTTCATAGTAATATGATTGTTGTTCTCTCAAATATTTTATAAAAATAAGTGACTTTAAAAACCTTTGTTGCTCACTCTACTGAAAATTAAGAAAATTTTAAGACAGAGCGAGTACCTGCATTAACACAAATAAGTACCTCTTATCTTTTGTTCTAGTATCATGACAGAATGACAACAGCAGAATTCAAATACACACATAATTTTCAGTAATCAAAACTTGTTTTATGTTACCTGCACAAGAGATTTACTTAATGGGAAACAAATGCTGTCATGTTAATGAATACATAATACTGATTTGCAGAACACTGTGTACTAAACTGACACCCTCAGACAGTTCACCTATTAAGAACATAGTCTCAAAAATAGCTGCAGTTCAATATTCTATAAACTAATGCTATTGATAATATTTCATTGTAATATATGGTTCTTTAATGTATCTTGGACATAATGAATTTCTAGACAACCTAATTATTTTTTCGGAATTTACTAAATTTTTGTTAAGATGACCAAAGACATTTTAAATTGTAATTTTAAATAAAATCTCTTTCTGATATTAGATGCCAAAGATCTCAGAAAATGCAAAAATAAATGAAAGAAAAAGGTGGGGTTTTTCTTCTGTGCCACAAAGCTTTCTTTTTAGTTTCTTAATTTTTTTTCCAGCCTGTAACTTTACACATTAGTCACACAACCTTAGACAGAAGACATAACTTCTTTTGTAAGTGGGTTTTTATTTCTAAATCATAATAGTTGCACAGCTATATGGATACTGTTGCTATCCTTTATTTCTTTTCTTATGAAGGTTTAGTCAACAGCCAAATTTACTCCGCATTGCATAAAAGCCTGCAAATTCTTTAAGATCAAAGAGAATTTTTTTTTAAAAAGTGTCCAGAGATAGGAAACCTCGTCAATAATTTATTCTTGAGACAAGACAAGAAACAGCTTGGAAGTTGTAAACAAAACTCGCAACAAATTCTATAATCATTATTTCTCTGTATTTTGGAAGTGGACATTATGGCATTCCTCTGGCCAATAATATATTCTTACTAACAAGGACAGTACAACCTTAATGATCTAAAACTCATTTATCTGGGAGACATAAGATTCAGTCACATAAATGAATTGTGGATAAACTAGGGTCACTGAGCAAGAGATCCCGCAGAGTCTATAAGCTCCACAGGACAGAAACTCTCTCCCGCAGAGCCTTTCTTTTTAGAAACAAGTAAACTCTGCAGGCTCAAACATTTCTGTACACAATATTTAAACAGAAAAAAAACAGATGTATTGAAGCAGCCCCTGAAGACACACCAAACTTTGAGATAACTGTATGTTTTGGTTATCACAATTGTGCAGTTATATCTGTGTGGTGTTTGGTTTGATCTATTTATTTATTTGTATATTTAATTACACTGCTGCTAGCTCATTTCTAGATTTAATTTTACATTACTTTAAGGAGTCCTCTTTGGTTTTTTCCCATTTGGAAAATTCTCAGTTATACCAGACTAAAGGGCAAAGGTCCAGAGTAAACTTTATTATGCAATGCTGTACTCCAAGAGGTAAAAAGAGGCAAGGATCAACTACCGATTCACTTTTTCTTGTATTCCCTATTGACTTTGCTATACGTTCACTGTTTTTTACAAGGGCAGTAAATAACAGCTAAGATCACCTAAGACAACATGCACAAAATAGCAGTAGTGTCTGTATATGAATGAAATGTCTAGCAAAATAAGTAATATATTACACCAGGATATAATAAAATAACTGTTTTTTCTTAAGAATTATTTTCCTATAATTTCAAAGTATTTAGTTTTTAATGGACATAAGAGAATTTTCCTATAGGGAATATCTGAAGGAAGAACCATCTGCTATTCTAATACCCTATAATAACCAAGATAAGTGAGATTTAACAGCTCTGCAGGACTGGAGTTTATATCCTGCTTGGAAATTGTAAAGTACAGTAGCAGTCAGCCACATTCTTTTCCTGTGGCTCCTGTGAAAGAGTTGTGATGTTTATTACATACTGAGCCTTCTTACCCCAACACAATACATTTCTCAAATTGTTAATGATACATTTTTAGAATTTATGTGTACTGAAAACATAAAGTGCATTTTTGATAGATTCAAATCAGAAACTAAACAATGGGAAGTAAGAAGAAATAATTAAGATAGTTTTATACCTGTAGATTAATTAAAACTACCTTTAGGTATCAAATATTTCAATTAAAATGGAAACTGAGTGGAAATTTTTGAGCATTTCTTGTCAAAATCTCCTCTTCTCGCAGCTGACCTATTTGTATCAGTAGAAAAAAATCTCCCGTAAAGACACTTGTTCTAACATGCTTTTTACTTTTTTAAACAAATTACAAGGTTTTAGTGTGCCACAAAAGAATCTAAAGTAATCCAATGAATTTTAACCCCATCTGAGAAAAAGTCATCTGTCCAGCTATCATCATCTTAGCCAGTGCAGGAAGCAGGCGTGGCTTCATCCCTGCTTCTTCAGACTACTCTGATTCCACATTAAAGCTGCAGAATCTGTCACTTCAGCATACCTTGTCTTCTTTCTCACCTCCTGGTGAGCAATGTACCAATACCCCAGGCTACTCCCAGGCACTATGCACAGGAGAGGACAACAAATGGACAAGGAAGGGTGACAACTCAGCTGGCAAGCTGGTGTGGCACTGTGGCCAGGAAGGAAGCTGGTAGCGACAGAAGGGAAGGGGAAGATGGGCTGGACAGAACAAAAGGTTAGATATGACATTCAGACGTAGGTGAGGCAGACATGAAGACTGTTCGTAGGCCTAGAGTTGAGTTGAGCAAGGGCAGAACTCACATAGAGGTGCAGCAGATTAGACTGATTTAGAATTTGGGGGTGGGAATAAATAACTTATGGGCAAAGCGTTCCTATGGATGAGGAGAACGAGTGCTTTTGTAACAAAGCAAAACTGACAACTCTAAATGCACTTAGACAACTCAGCAGCACTAATTGTCACACATGCATACGTACATATGTACACATGGAGACAGATACATCTATACTGCAAGGCCTTTTTTCAATGCTAGTAATTTTTCGGTCAATTTCCCATTGGATTTTGAAACACTGCAGCTGACAACACTAAAGCTGTTCCTCTATCAAGGAAGAGCTCAATCTGTTGCATTTATCTGAAAATCCATAACTGTGAACAGAAGTTACTGGTACAAAAGTAGCCTTAGTTTTCACAATTCTTAATACTGACAAAGCTAAACATTGGGTTAAAATGTTACTTTTATCATTCCAGAGTGTTACATATGATTTTTTGGGAAGGGGAAAAGTGAATTAAAAAAAAAAAATCCAGTCAAACCGAATTAATTAATATATGAAATGACTGGAATGGTTTTGTTAATTCTTTTCCTTTTGTTTATTTGCAACTATCTATAAATGGAGAAAATATACTACCTAATTTTCAGGATAAGTGAAAACCCTTTAAGATGTATGAAAAAACAGCATGACAGAAAAGCTTCACCTGTTCTAAAAATGACAACAACAACAAGCAATAAAAAACTGCTGTTCAGTATCAGCTGACTCTTCAGGATGAAATCAGTGGGAGTCACACTGTTTAATGGATCTACGATTTTACTCCTCTTTTCACAGTATCTGTTTTCTAAATTGCTACTCACATTCACTTGTAATTTTCTTTAAGTAGCACATTATTTACATCAGCAGCATACAGTAGCATGAATCAGGTTACCTACATGCTTTGGCTCAGGATAGAATTTGCCATTAATGCACTCGTGACACATAATCATATTGTGGTAGAGTAGGGCTAACAATTTCACCCACATGGCTTCCCACTGAAAAGCAGTCCTCTAATGCCCTATAGATATAGGGCTTTTCTGCTGGCCCAGAATCACTGGTACAAGAAAATGATAATTTCCTACCTCAGCTGCATCCAAATCTACTGAGAAGCAAGAGCATTTGGACAGAAAGTCATTACAGAATGCTCTAGAAAGACATGTTGTTAACAGAACTTGGCTTGTAAGGCTGGATCGGTTTCAGAAGAAGGGAACACAGGCACTAAGGCTTAAAACCCCTGGCTAAAATATAAGTTATTGCTATTTGGAAAAATTGTTTACTTGATGATTGAGCAGCCGTCCTGAAGCAGCTGAACATATGTATAGACTTTCCTTTTTCCATCAGAACTGGTCAACTACATTTTCAGTTTATATCTTACAGTTTACTGCAAGTGCCTCTGGATAGTGGGTTTTCTCCATATTTGTGACTGAAAAGTGATGTGTGCTATAATAATACAAGTGTTGAGCAAGTATAATAAGATGCAATATTTGAAAAGTACTGTGACTATCATTTGAATAAGGAACTGCTTGAGATCAAATTACAAGTGTCTATATTTATGCAGATGAGTAAGTTTTGCTTTCAAGTTTAAATAAATGGATCTAAACTAAAAAGATCAGTATTACGCATTGCTGTCTTAGACAAAAGAGCTAAGCATAAAGAAGAATGTAATATACCAATAAGGAAATACCTTCTGTAGTGTTACAGACTATGATATCTAGTTCAGAAATGATGAACTATTAGTATCCCTACAAACTTTAGTACTGGCAGGGATTTGCAGTGGTGCTGACAATGCTTTACAAAATTAATTTGCTACTGCTCTCAAGAACAATTTATTGTAAATGACCTTTACTGCTAAAGATGAAGACAAAGAAGGGACAGGAGATAAAGACGTGGAAATCAAAACTGAGGTCACATAAAACGTGCTGAGCATTACACTTTCAAGTCAGTGATAGGCAGGGAGTTGCTTTGTGGACATCAGTATATAACCACCTGACTATGTATGGGACTAGACGGGCCTAGTAATAGTTTTTTTCTACAAATTTGTTAAAGCAGACACTAAGAAGATTTACACATAATGAAAGTTACATGTAAAAAAATCACCATGGCTGTACAGTCTTTCTATTAAAACTTAAATATACATGAGATTATAAGAGGTACTGAAATTTCCCCTTTCAGTAAATTGTCAATAAATATAAGAACTGGCACTCATTTTTAATCAGTCTTTGAGTCAACTGCAGTAAAAGCAATAAAATAATATAGATTACGTGCTTATTTTTCCACATCATACCTAAAAGCCTATAACATAATTTTCAGTCACAGTTCATTGGAGTTAATTTTAAAGCAGAATATTGAAGATAAGATTTCTTCACAATTAATTAGGCATCAAAAACAAGAATGGACTGGCATATATTGAGTTAACTGCATGCAAATAAACCCTTTCAGATAAATGAGAACAGGCTTAATAAAAATTAAAAACTAACTCTCTGTGAAGGTGTGCTCTCAGCAATATGTATTACTACATCTCAGTTGATGTAGGAGAGCAAGAAAAATTGCACCAAGTTTGTGACAATGTGTAGGATATCCAGTTAGAATTTTTTTTTTTTTTTAAATGATGGCAACATATAAGACACTTTAACAAACCAGTTATCTTTGGGTGTGGATAACAGCAATTTGTGGTATAGAAATTTATCTTCGGGAACACAAGGGAAAACAGTTTCAGACAGTATTTGGATATTTTCTGAAAAAAAGAACACACTATGGAAGGCAACCCTTCTAGATTTTTTTTTTTTTTTGGATCCGTTCATCACATTACTCGTTAAGAAAAAGATGAACCAGCTCTATTGCTCCCTGTGGCTAAAGTAACTTAAACCTAAAGTCCATTATATATGTATTCAACTTTGTAGAAAATAAGTTTCAGACAGCATTTGTCTTTTCTATTACCATTATACAACAGAAGTGTGAACAGAATCTAGAATCTCTCCCTACCAAAAAAAGGGGGGATGGGTAATCCAGAAACCAGCTTTTTCTACATAAGAATATACCTACACATTTTCAAAAAGTTTTAATGCAACTGTATAAAAAAAAAAAAAAACAAAAAAAAACCAACTGAAATTGCCAAACTTTACAAAGCAGGGCATTTTAGTTTTACTACGTGGTCAGTTACTGCTTTAATAGTCTCACACTTTAGTGACTAAATAAAATACTACTAATGAGATCTAACAGAAACTCCCTCATCTGTTAAATCTAGTTGCTTATTTCCTGCCTCTCAAAAGAAAAGGAAGTGTTTCAGTGATGATCACAAAATGTAATCCTTTTACTTCCTATCCTCTGACATCTAGCTTAGAAGGCAATACGGAAAATAGCATAGATTACTCTGTGCTAATTGTATACACTCACTCTTCCGTGACCTTCAATTTGTCTTAAGCATACGCAATTCAACAAGAAAGCTATTTTAACTATAATAAAAACAAAGTTATCTGGAAAGTGTTTTTATTCTTCAGAAGACATTTATTACAAACACAGTAATCTTTCTTTGAAATGTTTTACCTTTCCTGTCATAGTTTGGAATTTATTCAAAACAGACTTAACTTGGCCAGTGAACTTCTGGGTTTAATTGAATTACGTGGCAAATTTGTGTGGAGGTTTGCTAGAGTATAAATGAAGCTGTTGTTTAAGGCAGTCTCAACACAGAAAGCACTGAATGACTGATGTATATCAGAAATGAGGTTGCTGCGATTTTCACAAAGCTGTCTACAAAACGACTTTGCTATGTTACTCTCTTCTGCAAAATCTGATAAATACCTCTGCTTAGCGCATGGAAGAAAATACAAAGATGAACTTAGGCTAGAGGTTTTAAAGAAAAACAATAGGTGTTCAAGAAACATATAGATGTGGTGCTTAGGGACATGGTTTAGTGAGTTAGGTGGTGTGGGTTGGACTTGATGATCCTTGAGGTCTTTTCCAACCTTAATGATTCTATGATTCTATGAATACTGCAGTGCCAGCCACTCATTTTGTGAGTGAAGGAGTCAAAGAGAGGCCATTTGAAGACTAATAACTGCTGCAAGCTTAGAACCTCCAGATAGCTTTACTTTTTACAGTGTTTCCACAGGGTAGATGTAACTCCACAGGTCTTTTAAATGAAAGCTATGCTTAAAAATACAATGCATAGGTATTAAGAAATACAATACACAGGTATGAAGAAAGGACTGGTAGAGTAACATCTAATGTGTTAGACACATCTGAAATAGTGTTTCAGGGGAATTCTAATAAGAAGGTTTCAGACAAATGCATTACTTGAAACACAAAACAGTAAGCAAGCACAGATACTGCTAACCCGAAGAAGCTCATAGTATTTTCCAGTTCAAATATGTAATTTCTACATTTGTTTCATAGGTTAAGAACTTTGACAGACTTTTTATTTTCAAAACATAATACTAGTTTATCTAAATGTAAGTATAAGAAAATGCCTTTCAGGTAAATGGAAGCAAGCACTGATACCAATAGAAATTCTACCGTATCCACAGTTCAGGATACCTTATTTCATCAAGATAATTGTAATGGCTTGATAATGACGTGGGGATTGAGTTAGTATTGTTGTAACAGTTTAGTAATATGAATGGGGGAATGATACCAAAATAAATATTTGCTCTCACAGTCTTTCCTGGTGAGAAACAAGGAAAGAACCATGGCCATTTCCAGATCAAGGGATCACTTCCATCATTACCTTTGTTGAAAATGTTTATCTGAATGAACCATACATTTCTAAAACAATTCTTAAAATTTCAAAGTAGGAAAACCGGTACAGTGGTTAAACACACAGAAAACATATTTCTTTTGATTCAGAATTATCATAGATAGGAGCGCTTTATCACTTTCCAGAATAACTGGCTTTAGACGGTTGAGGAGTTCAAATGTCATTTGGGGTGACACTGGTGACAACAGTAGGAATAATCTGTCTATCCTGACCAAAACAGTGAACCAAGAAATAATTTACTGTTTCTGATTTTGCAATGTTGTATTGTGCTTTTCATACTCTAGCGAAGAGCCTCATGCACAAATCACTGCCTGAGTTCTTTCTAGCTGAAATGCAACTGTTTTTCCCAATCTCGGTTTTCGTTCAAGAAAGGAAATTTAATCTGTAGTTCTTATAGTTGTAGGAACTTTCAACATATAGATAGATTATAATTCATAATAATCAATTGCTCTATCTGTAAATATCTAGGGATATATAACTATAATATTCCACATATTTTTGTAGCTGAACACTGTTTGACATCTAAATATCAGAATGAACCAATCGCTTTTAGTAGAAATGTTATTAAGATTAGTGGATGTATCAGCATACAATTAAAAAGTTCATAAATTCACTTTACTAGATTAAGGATTAAAAGGTCAGTGTGAAACAGAGAAGAATTGAAAGTTTTGCCCCCAAGACCAGAAATTATTGCCAGTAATATCTGCTTTGGTCCAAATATATTACCTTTGAAACACACAGACCAAGAACCAAATGTACACTTACTCAAAAAGGGCAGAAGATAGTGGTACTATCTTTCCTCCACTCAGATTCTACATCAAGATTTCCCCTAAAATGCAATTATCATGATATGAAACTCCTGCAAAGGTTAAAAAAATTGGCAAGAGCATAAAATAAGTTCAATCACATATTTCAAAAATACCAAATTAGATACCAAATGAAAAGAATAAGTGGCACAAAGATTTGAAAATATGCATTAGCATACACTGTATATACAATGCCAATCTAGTGTGGTATATAATAATTTCTGAGTGAACACAGAAAAGATTAAATAATATGGCTTCTAGTTTATAGAGATGCACAAATGGACCTTGCTAGAACAAACAAAAAATAAAGCACTTCTCATCCAGAATAACAGTCAAAATACATTGGAGCTTAATTTAATATACTGGCACCTTTTTTCTAACATACTAAATGTCATAGAGATTATATATTTTTTATTTTTTTTTCCAGAATAGAGTCTACTGCAAATTATGAACGTGTTTTGTAATAGATATAATTTGATTTGCTAGAATGCAAGATCATTATAAATTGATATCTTGTATTATAAAAGTCTAGCAGGTTTTTTTTGTGAGGAAACATTAGGTAACCACTTACTAACAACAACAAAGTCTGTTTTAATTTTTTAAAAATTACAACCAGTGAAACGTCAGAAAGGAAGATAAACATTTCTAAGACTGACATGTGCTGACCTGTGAAAATTAATTTGACTAGTCAGCAAAGCCCTACTGGCAGAAACATGAGGAGACACTGTCCAGAAAAATCTGTTTGGTTTTCAGAATGTGTAACACTTCCCTTATTAGGGAAATAAAAGTGTGTCTCACTAAAATTTTATCTGTCACATTAGCATTTAATCAGTGCCGACTAGCAAGCATGGTAAAAGATTGTTCAAGGTTTTAATTGTAAATACTATTTTTCTGAGAGCTTAAACACCACTATAGGAAAGGGCTCTGTGATAAAATGTGGTGTATTATGTATCTGTTAGTATGTCTTAGGTACCTTTTTTTTTTTTTTTTAATTTCTCTACTGAGAAAGGTCCAAATCCTAATCTTGAAAAGCAAAGCTTAAGTGAAATCAGTGGGACAGAATCCCTAAGAATGCTCAAGCACTGGGCACACCATACGCAACTTGCAATCTGATCCTCCTTATTGGATTCCCAGTCAGAAAGAAAAATACCTCCTGGTTGCTTGAAGTTCCCTTGAATTAAATTGATTCAAGACAACCACAGCCTAAAGACAATTTTTATTTCTATTAACAGCTGATTTCATATATTTCAGTGAGAAAACTGAGTATTCCTGTATAGTCAGTTATTTCTCCATCTTTCCTTCATGCTGTTGTAAAAGAACTAGATGTATCACTGAGAGACAGACCTAACTGAAATATTCCCATTTCCAAATAATAGCTCTAGAACAGCCATTATGCAGGTACTTTAAAAGGCGAACATCAGTATCAGTCAGGAAAGGAAAAACTGGGAATAAGAAGGAAAATCTTAAAAAGTCACAAAGAAGTTGGAAGAAAAAGGCACCAACAGAACAAACATTAATGGAGTGAGATCCAAAATGAAGATGTATGGAAACAAGACAAGAGAGAACATGGAAAATCTTTTAAAAATAACACAGACAGAATAATTGCCTGGAAAACATGGATTCATGTACCAAATTAAAAAGGAAGAATAACCTACTGTGTATCCAAATGAGAAAGGTAGAAGTGAGCCTAAGCTGAACTTCTGTTGGTGCTGCCAAATAAGCAGTTAATAAAACTCACATGCAGAATACCCCCAAAAAGAACTATATTGTTCCTAAAGACTGGTATTTTTTCAACAAGAAATTCAAATGCCATTAATTTTGTCATTGAACCTTTTAAAAAATTTTGCCACCTCTATGCAGAGTCAAAAACACAAATCCATCCTCCACAAGAATGGACAAAACAGTATTTTTCATAAATACTGTAACATATATTTTGTAAAATTTAAAACCAGAATGAAAGATATAAAAATTTTAGAAAATGTTAACCAGCTCTGTGTGTTAGTAGTCTTATTTTGAAACAATATCTCCTTTTCATTTCAAGAATAGCTGTTGGAATTCAGTATCTCTGCAAACAGGGTCATAAGTCACTAAGAGTAACTGCAGCTAAATACTTTGGATCATTATTTCTAAAAAAAAAAAAAACAAAAAATAAAAAACAAAAAAACCCACAAAATTCTATTAGCATTTTATGGAACATCATCAAGGCAGACAGGACTGTTCTTAACTAAGTATCACTAGCCTATAAGTAAGATTTAGTAGAAGATTTCCATAGAGCTTAAGATCAGATCTAAACAGAAACGTGCTTGACAACACTGAAACCTAGGAATTCAGTTTATACAACAACAGGAAAAGTAGTACTGAGAACATGCTTATCAGGTTTACTTTAGAAAACAAACTCTTCAACATGTTAACTTAAACATTATGCATTTGAGCATAACTAGATTTATTTTGATCTGTTTAAAGTTTAATGCTGCATTCTCCTCTATACAGAAACAGGAAACTAACTACTGGACGAATGAATTTTGCCTGAGAAAGGGAGAAGGGTACTTCAACACTAGAGAAACACAAAAGATTCTAATAGAAGACGAGGACAAAAATTTCATTAACATCTCACAAACGGCAACTGCTGAGTTTAACAAGAAGCGATACTTGCAATGAGTGTGCTGCCCTACTTTAACCAACCATACCAACAAATATTTTCAATATTTTTGAGTAATTAATACAAAATACATGTTGAATTTCTATGTGTACATTTATAGACATAAAACCACAATAAAGACTAAGGAAGAGAATAATGAAATCCTTATTAATGCATCAACTGAAAAAAGGATATTTACAAAAGAAAGTAGGGAAATTCAGCATGTAGTGTACAAAAACATTTGTTTTCGTCTTTTATTTTTCTGAAGTAACCAAAGAACTTTTTTTTTTAATCTAGGACAGTTCCAATTAGTTTGTGATTCTGTCTCTCATCAGGGTAACTATTTAATAACTGTAAAAATTTATTCTATTTTATCCACTATTCTCTTCCAAAATTTAATTAATTTTAGTGTGAAAATTAAATAAGAATATCTAGCATATACGTAATCTGTAAAGCTCAACAGTTTTAAAGGGAACACTAATTTCATTGTTTCCATTTCCACTTCCAGGAAATGAAATGATAAAGAAATGCAGAGGTTAAGTGATTTGCCCAAGGTCAAACATACCAGCAGAAGTCAGAAGTTCATAGATTAGCTGACTTCTTATTAATTAGCATTACATTGACATATTTTGTAAAACTACAGGTAAAGGTTGCTTGCTGTGTAATAACGTATCCGAATAACTCTCTGTGGGAATATCCGCTTGAAGGGGAAAGGAAATTATGAGCAAATGAATAGTAACAAATCATTAGGATAAGACAGTATTCACTCAAGAGTTAAGACAATTCACAGATGAAACAGTGTATTGACTAGTGACAATGCATTCTCTCTCACCTAGAATTGCAAACTGAGAACTAAAAGATGTAAAATGCCGTGAAAACAGATTTGAATAAAAAGTTAAACAGCAGATGTAAAAAAATCACAATCTGTGAGACTGATGTTCATATTGGGCAAGCTAGTATAAGCTATAATAAAAAAGTCAAGAGTTGACCTTAGATAAATATGCTATACTTTTGATGAGCTCTTGTAAAGGAAATTTCTGCTTTGCAGACCTACTGAAGTACTTCGAATCGTTGAACAGACACATGAATGGGAGTGATTTGGTTGTCCGGAGTTTCTTACTTGGAGTTCACCTTGGATTTGCAAAAGGCTTCTGCTGAAGTTTCTCAACAAAGGCTATT
The DNA here is from genome assembly GCF_000699245.1 of Pterocles gutturalis. Taxonomy (NCBI): domain Eukaryota; kingdom Metazoa; phylum Chordata; class Aves; order Pterocliformes; family Pteroclidae; genus Pterocles; species Pterocles gutturalis. Next base: position 67,396 of record NW_010115839.1, on the reverse strand, counting down.
AAAAATAAGGGTATTTAAAAAAGTGGATAAGAAGGAAGGCACATATAACTGCTACTTTAAAGGTTAAGTTGTAGAGAGTTAGGAGCAAATATCCAGTTCCTGCAATCGAGAGACATTGCCGCTGGACTTTTGCAAAGATGTTTTCTGAGGTCTGTACTGTTCAACACTCATACAGGATCTGGGAAAGGGGATGAGAGTTGGTGAGAAATGTTCCTGCAGAATTGCAAAAACAATTTACAAGACTGACTAGGCAATACAACAGCAGATTAAATGCCCTGTAGATATATGTAAAGTATGCACTGGGGTGGGGGAGGGAGGCAGGGAATTTAACATTGTGTGTAACACAGTGGGCCTGGAGCTTGCAGTTACCATGGAGAAATGAGCCAGTAGTTCCACAGCTGTTCTACGTCAATATTCAGTAAGAAACTGAGAAGAAAAGTGGGGGGAATAATTTTGAAATGGTATAACATCTCATAATTTGAAAACCACACATAGCATAAAAAACCCAAAAAGGGGGAACAAAGATTACCAACATCTTCTGTACAGGTTGCAGAGTAGGATACTTCTCTTGAAAAGAAGATCTCCAAAGAAGAATGTAGATGGGGCTCAGAAATAATTGGTGGCAAAGAGAAAATGGATAGGCTTTAACTGTTTACTGTTTTTCGAGCTCAAACAAATCCAATGCAATGTAGATTCAAATGAAGCTAGAAGAAACCACATTCAAGACAAATAATAGTTCTTTATGCATAAGATGAACAGGGTAGTAGACCCATGCAACTCATTGTCAAAGGACACCATTCTAAGGTTGAAATAGGTTTATGGGCATAGATTCATAGAAGAGAAAACCAACAAAATCTTCATCTTTAGAAACCATATATACCTAACAAAATTTCTTCAGATAGAATTGTTGGAGAGTGGGGAATGTCTGGAAAAATATCATGTAATCTTATTCTCGCTTTTCTCTGGGTGTATATTTACAATCACTGCCTAGAGACAGGATGCTGGCCGCACAATTCTTATCCTAATCCAATACATCCACTCCTCTTTTGCTATGTTTCCTCTACTCCTCAGTTTTACATAGCTTCCTGAAGTGGGCACGAGTGCCTAATTGTGTTTATGACACAGGGAAAATACTTGGTTCTTGGTTTTGGATTGCTCTTGGAGGACAGAAAGGAAGAACAATCATAAAATGTAGGTGCTGCAGTACTTCACTTATAAACACATGCCTTCTTTATTGGATAAGGTCTGAAACATCCGAAATTTTTCAAGGTTTTAGGATAGTTAGACACTTTTTGCATTATCATGTCTATGAAGTATCTTGCCTCAAATGCTAAGTTATAAGTGGATCAGTAGACAAGTGCAAATATGGAATCTTTCTGAAAAGGTAATGAGTCTCCCAATGCGAATTGCCCTTTGCCATTGCAGAATACCTCTTGGCAACATTCAGAATACCAATCAGATTAAACACAACTTGCTCTAAAGCTTTTCAAATGAAACAACATGGCTTTGTAATAGCATTGAGTAGTAACACTTCATTTAATATGTACATTAATTATTGCTGAATTATAACGGAGTTTCTAAAAAGATGTATAATCTTCACAGTGATACTAAATGAATTAATTATGATCAGTGTAATTACAATGAATACTAACTAAATTAATGGCAGCTAGACATGTTAGAAAAAGTGTCACCCATGTACCTGACACATTCCAAATGGAATATATTTTGGTACTGCATTGGTAAGAGCCATGTGCATAGTTTGAACAGTAGTGTGAAGCAGCATGTTTAGCATAGGTTTTTCTAGTATCATTGAAATATTAATGATTTTATTGTACGTTGTTTTTATACACATATATATGCACAAAAAATACATGTATTATCTGAATAACATAAAAATAACAAAGATTCAAACCAGCCTGATACTTATGTTTCTATTTAGTTCCACTGCATATACATATAAGTACAAAGTCCTAGATGTATGGTCAGAAAAATAAGTAGCCAGGAGATAGACTATATATGCTTCTGTGACCCAGTTCTACCCTCCAGTATTCATTCTGGTGTGTACAACAGACCAACCGTGTCAGAGAGTTGGAATACAGCATTTCCAGGCAGAGCCTGATGTCAGGTGGTGTGTTTAGCATGCTTCTGCATTTATATTTCTTGACCTGTTGGCCTAAGCCTTACATAAACTATTCTTGCCTATGGCAAAATAAATCTGTCCTGAGGATTGTATCTGTAGTCACATACCAGATGTCTCATGAGCTCTTACAGAGTATTAATTGTGCACTAGTTTTCAATAAGGAACCCAGTTTTATCCATGAAGCAAAAATAAAACTTTAGCAGATTCAGAAAAAAAAAAAGTGAAGCCTAATTCAACAGGAGAAATGAAGAGAGTTACTTACAATACACTCTGCAATCAATGGAATGGAATTTCGCTGTCATCTGTGAGCTCAAATAAAGCAAAAGAAATATAATTTCATGTAACTTAAAGAATTATAGAAATTTTATGTAAACCTTAACAGAGTATAATTAGATGTTATACTACTAATAAGCAACTAAAATATTTTCATACTTTTTCTTTCACTACTTTGATTCAGAGGTAACATCATCAGCTGGATACCTTCTTTTGCATTCACATACCTAAAACAGCATAAACTGTAAAAAATATTCATTGCTTTGTCCAAAGAAGAGAAAAAAAAAATCAGTGGATTAGGGGGAAACAAGGATTGAAAATGCTGCCAAACACTCAACAAACCAAAACACAGCTGGATTCTTTGTTCACACAACAGAAGATACGAAGAAAAAAAGTATCATCCTTTAACTTTTCTTGTATTTTCTTGTATTGTATTTCAGAGGAAGATGAACTGTAGCCTTCTGGCAATCACTAATGTGGCGTTTGTATTCTGTGTTGAGATTATCCACTTGGGTGCTGCACTGAAGATGCCTTTGCTATTTTGACACTGCATCCAGATGCTCCAATTTTGCTTCAGCGACTGAGAGCAGAGCCAAAAAAAGCCTTAAAGCAATGTTCAAAGGGTTAGGTCTTGATGAACAATTAAAGTACTCAGAAGAAGTGTTTCTAAACATCTCTGACTAGTGCTGAAGTGACTTAAGTGGCCTTGGTGTGACACCCAGGCAAGGGAACAGGTAATAGCAAGATGCATAGCTATGCTTCAGGTGAATGTGGATTTTGCCTCATTTTTCTATGAAAAGTGAAAATAAATTTAAGTACAAAAGAAAAAACTCCATTATTTTAACTGCAGTATATCAGTTCTACAGAGTGCAAACATATGTCTGCTTTATATAAACCAAACTAAAAGGTCTAGTTAGAAATATAAAAGTCGCACTTGTCATGCATTCCCACTTCCTCATTTCAAACCTAAATAATTTACTGTTTGAGCAAGAACATAAAAACAGACTTTGTAATTAGTTTTTGTGAATGAAGGGACATCCTGTAGAATCTAAGCATAATTTCAGACAAAATAACTACCTACGTACTTCAGTAATCCATATCTGAACTCAAGAACTGAGCATTATTACTCCAATTGGTACATACTCATGGGATTAGAAAATAATTTTGCAAAGCATCATTCATTTAATTGGAGATTAACTATATCTACTATATAATATAAAGACAGAGAAATACATAAGGCTCCAGGCACAGGCTTGACTCAATGAGACAGAGAGGTCCTGAAGCAGAAAGCTAGAGGCACCTGATCATGTAATGCCAAATAAGATAAGCTATACATTTTTAAAGACTTTCTCACTAATGAAGAACATAGACAACTACATTTTTACATGTGCTCAACATAAATTTATTGTGAAAAAACAGGCTTTATGTTATTTTTTTATATGTATTTCATAGCTTTCACTCTTAAATTTTGCTAGTTTTTGAGAAAATAAGCCAAGAAAAGTTCCCATGTTTGCAAGAATTTCAGTTTGGGGTTTGATGGTTTTTTTGGAATTTCCTGAATATAAATTTTACATTTTCCTCCAAGTGGTCAATAGTTGACCTTTGCCTGAAAGATTTTGCTGGCTTTTTTAAATCCTCCATCAAAAATTCACCTATACTTAATTTTACGTTTTCCTCACATTCTTTAGCAATGTAAGCTGTAGAGAAAGATGACTCAGAACTCATAAACAAGCAGTGTTGTTTTTGTATTGATCTTTCTGTCTGAATTGAAATCAGCACTCTTGTGGCTAGCAAGTTCTCCAAGACCTTCTTAATGAAAGCACGCTAGTTCAGTACAGGTTCTTGAATCAAGATGTGCTAGGAAATATAGAAGCATAGCAGCAGGGCTTTGTGTATTAATAATTTTTAAGTTAGATGCTTTAACAAAAGAGGTATTGAAAAAAATCAGTCACCTTCCCCCTCCTTCACTACCACCCCTCCCTTAACTAAAATTTTGTATTTACTGCCAAAGATAACTCTACTTTGATTTCATTTGGGATCAAGAGAAATATTCAGGAAATATTCAGGGAAAAAAAAAAAAAAAACAAACTGTGGAGAGGAATTATCCCTCACCATTCCTAAAATTAGTATTTTTGTCCACTCATCAATCTGTACACTTGCCAGAGACATAGGCAACTCTGTAGAAGCTATTTAAAAACAAAATCAAAGAACTGGAAATGAAAGATTAGGTTTACACACTCTTTGTAAATCATTCATGGAAGTAAAGAGAATCCCCCTCTCTCTTCATTTATTCAATAGCTCTGTGGTTAGGGCCTCATCTGATATACAATGTGGGACAATCAGGTTCAAGACCCTCTTTGTCTGCACATTCTTGAACCCACATTTTCACTTTCCCAGAAGAGTTCTTAAACCAGTGAGAAATCTATAATTGGCTTCTCTCAATCCCCATGGAAAAAGCTGTTCTGCATGGATTATTTAAATACTGAGTCAAAGAGAGGAATGACTCTCTGGTCTGGTGGTTAAAGCATTCACTTGGGAGGCACACAGCTAGGTCAAAGTGGCAGTTCAAATAGCTCATGTGAGAGCATACCACTGCAGAATATCCAGTGGCTAGGCGATTCCCCTGAAAGGTAGAAAATAAGGGTTTAGATATCAGTCAGGGGGAAGGATTTGAAGCCTAGTATCCCACATATAGGAGCTACTGCACTAAAAAAACATATGGTGAGTTCTTCAACTTTGTGGGCGTAGAGGTGAGTGGGTGGAGAGGGGAAGATGAAGAGAAACAGCTATTGTCTCCTCACTGTTTTGTGAATCTTTTTCTTCCAAAAAGAAAAATGAAAGTCATTACAAATTCAGCCTGAATTTAAAAAGTAAAAAAAGATTTACTTTTTTTTTTTTTTTTTTAAGTTTTAGTGATCAATTTATTCACCAGAAATGTAAAAACACATTGTACTCCATCCAGGCTTTGATTAGACTGGCAATTAAATATTAGATTAAAAACTTTTGCATGTATAAAACTGCCCCCAACCCTTTTGTTTTTTTTGGCTCGAATTTGAACTTTCTTTTAATATATGTAGGTAATATACACTAATAACCCTTGTGGAGCTAGGATTGACTGCCATTTCAGAACTATTTTACAAATTACATTCTGAGAACTTGTGGGGTGAGAGTGAGACATTATAGTAGAAGCTGTATTAAGTTAACATTTCAAATCAGGCAGGGTATATTCATCATACTTTTAGCACATGAGAGAGGAATGGTTATGCTTTTTTTCTTTTTTCGGAGATCATATCTGGACACAAAGAAGTCAGTGTAGTTCATCTGACAATACTGCCTTTGAACTTCTATGATATCATGATTGTAAGCCTCCTATCTGAATGCAGTATTTTGTGTTTCATTTATTATAGACTCCAAACACATATGAGTCTGTTTTATGAGAAAATAAATCATTATACTGAACAATAGAAAAGTATGCTTGAATTCCTGACTACCTGCCATCAGCACTGACCTGAAGATTCATTTGCTTTCCTGAAGATTAGATACAGATTTTTTGTTGTTGTTTACATTTGAACAAAGCATAATTCACTTATGGTATTTAAATCTTTCTTTCATGTTTACTATTTCACTCCTAAAACATTCAGGCTTTTCTGACAGCATTCAGAAGCTCCAGGGATATTGATAACAAGTTACCTGGATGTAAATCTTTCAAACAGAAAGTGTGTTTCAACAGCAAGGGGCTGGTAAAGCTGAAATCTTAAACTAGAAATACAGAATGACTTTGGATAAAGGAACATTTTCAGCTTAATACAATAACTTCATCAATTTAATTTGCTGATTATATAAATGTTACATATTCAGAAATATTCATTCTTAGGTCACCACTATACAATATTATTGCCTGCTGCTCTCCATCTCTATATACCACACACAGTCACTATTTAGTTCTTAAAAAGAGTGGAAGAACATGCTGCTGCTTTCATATAGCACTTATCTTTCCTTATTTTTTTTTTTTCAAAAATATGGGTGTATGCAAAAAGAACACAATCTTTTCCATTTTGCCTGCTAATAAGTAAAGTAAATCACATTTTTTTTCAACCTAGCATTTTGCCAATGAACATGCTTACGTGCATAAATTTTACTTCTCATGGGAAGTCTAACTTTTTATGTTTGCCATGTTCCATTCTCCCCCCAACATTCCTAAAACAGTAAAACATCTTTTCCAGTTAAGGAAGCTCATGCATTTTTCAATTAAAATTTCTCAGGGGAGGGGGAAGAAAGTTTTAGCAGAGGAAATTCCCAATTTTCAACCGACTCCAATAAAAATATAATCACCTTAATATAATTCTGCTTTGAAGTGAATATTTAAGATCTGTAATGGAAAATGAAGAATAACTGATAAATGGTGTATACTAATTAGATTTATGTTGTTTCTACCTCAGGTATTTCATGGGATAACTATCCAATAAAAAACAGTTAGTGCTATGGGGAAGTTCATCCTCATATGACTAACAGATGGAGCCGGTGTCAGTATTGATAATAGTGGAATTTGTTGTTTAGATTTTGTTGTTTATTGCAACCAGTCACTGACTACTGATAAACACATGGTGCTCTAGAGATGCTTTCAAATAAACTATAACCTGACACATTTGTAGAACTTTGCCTTTCAACAATATAACAAATATTTCACAGAAGAAAAATATGGCCAAATGGGATTCAACTATTTTTTGAACATGTTATGGATCAAAGTTTATAAGAAAACCAAAAAACCATTTCTCATGATGTTATTCAGAAATACTCACAAAATGAAAATATGTTCATGCATTTACTAGATAAGCAAACAGGGAAAAGATTCAGGCTTCGCTAATTACTTTTGCAAAAAAAAAAATCCATTCATAATTGTATTAGTTAAATTTACAGATGTAATTTTCCAAAAAGCACTGTATAAATTGCCCTACCTGCTCACTACTGAATGATAATTCACCGTAACTTGTTTTAATTTCAGTATCATTGAAAAGAAAGCATTAAACAAAAACTCAATGCAGTCCAATGCAGCTTCCATCAGGGAAGATAAAGTTTATCACTGAATCCTCTATGATCAGGAATGGGTATATTAACTTTTCAGAAATAAAAAACCAACAAAAATCACATGTACAACTGTAATGCCGATATTTTTACCACATAACAATAAAATATTGTATTGCTTTTGTTGGTTTTTAACTTTGAAACAGAAAAGGACAATGTAAAAATTAATGTCTTAGTATGACAATAAGCAGCCTTTTTTTTCAGCAGAAATTAGTTCAGAAACAATACAGTGATCCTTAGTAACTAAAAAAATAGAGAAAAAATAATTAAGAAGTCAAAGCTGACATAATAAGTAGTTTGGTGCTACACTGCACCCCATAGTCTTGTCCAAAAATGTTCACTGATTTGATATAAAAACAGAAGAGTAACTAAATTGTTTCTGGGTTATTGGTCTCTTAATCTTGGATATTAATTCAGGTAATGTACCACTACAACTAGCTTCCATTTAATTATTTTTATTTATTTACCATTAATCTCAATTTTCATTACTTCTGTTGCAGAGAGAAAAGAGGAAGAATCCACTGTATTTGTGTTATCCTCTCATTTCCAGTCCTCATAAGGCCCTTTTTTCTTACTGAACAGAGAATCCTTCCCAATCTTTAATGTCGAGTTTTATTTCTTTAATTAGGACTTTCGATCAGGACCTTTTCAGTGAACTCTTCACATTTTATATATAATTCTGCTTCACTACTCTAGCTCATTGTTTCAGAGTTTGTGCAGAACACATTCCTGATCTGCAAGAAAGTTGCTTTCAAGGTCTTTCATATTCTGACATAATCCCCTTTTATTATAAAGTTTCTCTTTGCAACAATAAGCAAGTCTGAGAGGAGTTCTATGGCTCTGCATCACACATTAAATTATACTTAGACATTTCAGCTAAATTTGCTTCCCTTGAGCCTCAAACCTGCATACAAAATCTGTGAGATGCCAAAAACACAAGAACTGAAAGGTTATGATGACGGTAACTGTGTCTATACAAATCACTGATTAAATGAAATACAAAACATAGCTTAGATAAAGGCCTTACTTTAAGAGCAGTTAAGTCCTCATTAGAAAAGCAAAGTTGACAGAGCTTAAAAACACTTATTTTATGGCTGATAACCATTAATCATCTCTACAGATTTTTTTTTCTCCCCTAGGATTTTAACACTGCTTTTGAATTTTCCTCTGTAATTACACATACTATTTCATTTTCTTATTATTTTACAGAAGAATGTATCTTCCTGTCAAAGAGAAAGATCTTGTCAGATTTAGAACTTAGCTGCAGCTACTACTTCAGGTATATGACCCATAAGCTATCAGGAGTCATCTTTCCAATTGTACTTATACAAAGGAAAAAGGTGCAATACATATCTTCACAAATGGAAAAATATAGTAGAACAAAGGATTTTCTTTCTTTGAGTTCCTCTATCTATTACGTGTTGATGAAGAACCTACTTGTGTTTTATCAGACCTTCAAAAGGCTACACCATGTTCCAACTATAACCCAAACCAAAAATTATAAGGGTCCAGAATACAGTAAACCACTCCCATATCGCTAATCTTGCATTTGTCTAAAAAGCTTTAAAAAAATAAGACACTGCTTTATGCAGTTTGCTGCCACTATAACTGGTCTAAACTGTGCTAAATAATACTGTAGGATGAGAATAGAATAAAAATGGTCTGATAATGAACCCTACTTTTGAGAGGACGTCCATAATGTTAAGATAAATTTTGTTTAAAAGGTTGCGATACTAATTTCTGATGCTGTGGCAGTATATATAATGCCTTCAGTTACCTAAGTTTTCCAGCTTAACATCAACTGTGTTTTTCATTTTGTAGAGAAATACTCCCTACAAAGAACAGAAGAAGCCAATATCTATTGCAAAAATGAAATGAGATTAGGGAACTGTGCAAATGATTTTCAACATATTCAAGCAGTAAGCTACAGCTGTAAGAAAATCAAACGAACATTTTTTTCCCCCTCACTTATTTCATTGACATGGTAAGCTTTAAATAAACTTTAAAAATAGATACCATTCACAGAAATTACGAGAAAAAGATACCACAAACTTCTTCCTCAAACACTCCTCACTGGTTAACAACACAGTTCTTCAAACAACCATTTATTGTATGGAAATCTCACCTTTATATTTCAGCTCTAATTGAAAGTTATTTAACTCCTATTTCACAGAAACTCTCTTAACTGTAATACTATAGAGAGCTTACTGGTAAGTATGTTTCTGTCTCTCCTGATGAAACTTTTTGCTACTTTTAATAAATACATATATTCAATGAGCCAGAGACAGCAAAAATTATTCTATTCCCTGTTTGTTGAAGCAATTTACATGGGAAACCCAAGTTCTAATTACTATGGTAATGAATATTTATATATTGCATATAAAGTGTAAATACATCAACAAAGAAAATGTCTGAAGGCATTATTATTAAGGTACTTGCAAGAAAGGAGAGGAGATGCAGGTTCAAGTGAGATTTACCTTCCCCTTCGACACACGAGCTGATTAGTTTGATAGCTTTTTCATTGAATGAAATAGACCCGATTCACTTCTGTGGATTCAGTTCATAAAATAATTCTGGATTTGAGTATTTTGTTATTTCCATCTAAATTTATGGTTGTTAAATTAACTGTAATTGCATATTTATGGCTAGTACATTCAACTAGACATATCCTTCAAACTGCTAGCAAGTGCACACAATATGGTTCGAAAGTATCTCTCTGTGCTTCTGGAAACAATTGTAGGTAAGAGCTATTAAGAGATGTGCAAATTTTAAGTTGATAATATTATATTAGCAGGTGCCACCTTCGGGTTCTGTCTCTGCTCACAGTCACCATAAGTTTATTTTAAACAAAGTAAGGTCTCAACAGCCAAATGCTCTGTTATTTAATGCTTTGTTGATCACAAGCAACCCTCTACTCTCTAGCACCCTGGAAGCCAGTGCATACTAAAGTGCAACGGTACAAAGCACATTGTAAAGCGCTGCTTAATAAACAAAACAAAGGTGGTAATGTGTGTCTGTTTCAGTATAACCTCTGCAGAATATATTATAATACTTTAGTAAGAATACATGATCAATCAGGGATGACAACAATTAGATTCGTATCAGAAAAAGGCAACTTCCCCTTTCTCATAAAGCATGAATGGAAAATGGTAAGAGGTAGGGAGTACTCCAAATATCTAGAAACGATGAATGAATATGACTCCCATATAATTAAATGATTGCTTGCAGGCTGTATACACCTAATAGTGAAGGTGCGTGCATTTGCTTCCTTTAATAAAGCAAATATTAGGGACTTTTTTTCTTCTAATGCATCTGCTAATAAAGTACCATTTAAAGCCTTAAAAAAATTCCTGGTAATGACTCCAAACACAGATCTTATGCATGTGCATTTTGTGTTTAAATATTTTCCTCTGGATTCTCCTTCATTATCCTCACTTTGAACTTGAAGATACTCACCAGAAGATTTAAAACAAACAAAAAACCAACTAACACCCAAGTCATAAAGACCTGACTGGGATCAAACCAGTGAAACTGGTGTTCAGAGAAGCCTTTACCAGTATCTAAGCACGTTCTCCTTAATTTGGTACAGCAAAAAAAGGGAGTGGAAAATAGCCTCACAATTGTAATAGAAATGGTAAAACTAAGTTAAGTGCAGAAAGAAACCACAGAATGAATTCCTGTAACTGATGAACAGTGACACAAATGCTGGGGAAAAAAAAAAAAAAGAAAAAAAAAACCAAAACCAAACACCCAAAGGAACCTGGACACTGTATAAATATTTAGTAGTAGGATATTCCAGCTTGCTTTTTACGGTGTTACCCTGTGTTGTGTCTGTTGTGTAAAGCGAACAACAATCCCTACATGTAGCTCACTGAGAAAAGAAATGTGGTAATTCTGGAACTAAAAGGCTAGGATTTGCGTACTAGTTCCCAGAAATACACAAAATTGTGCCTGTTTGCTACACATACATTGCTTAAGTGACAAAAGTTGGGACACATCCAGTGTTGAAAGTACTTGAAGTAAAACTACCTTATTAAATCCATGGGGTTTTTTTAAACCAAATTTCTGTGGTAGGCTAACTGTAACAGTTTCACATTACTTTAAATGAGAATTACTTTAAATGTATGCCATGCAGCTGGATCTTTAGCAGTAAAAATAACCTGCAGGAACAGCAATAGCTTACAGCGGAAATGCAGCTTTTCCCACTGCAAGCCATAATTCTAGAAAACTGATCCTACTTGTAAAGATTTAATCAATTGTAATCTTTTTGGAAAAAAAAATTATGTCATATTAGGGTTTTATATGTTTTTTCATTTGTAAGTAAGTCTCAGAGTGTACCACAGATAAGTACAGAAAGATTATTGTACAGTTTAGGGAACACTTGTCTTCATGTGGATCAGATTCATGCAGGTAAATGATTTGTTAGCAGACATTAGGCAATACTACATATTATGAAAATTTTAATTTTTAGATTAGAGATCATGATCATTAAGCAGGTTTTTGAAGAACAGCAAAATCTTCCTTTTAGCAATGGAAATAAGCACTTTTTTAAACTTCAGTTGCACAGAAATCATACTATTAAAATGGAGAAAGTATCAAATATTTCCCTAAATAGCTCTTTTACTTCTCTGGAGGCCAGCATTTTTTTGACTAAAATAAATTGCTTAAGGGAATTAATATGTGTACAATGTATGTATTTAAGAAGCTTGTTCAGTTTCAAATTGTATGTATATTTATCATAATTACAGCAGATAACTTTTCAGTTCAACATTCATTTACAGCAAGAAAAAAAAAAAGTACCTGGCATAATTCCTTTCGATGCTATTTTGGGTACATGATTTCAATTTTGTCTGGTTTTAAGTAGATGTAATTTTCAAATAATGTGTTTACTAAAGAAAAAAAAAAGGAAATTATGAGAAAAAAATGTACCAAAAGTACTACGTATAGCATTGTAGCAGCTCTTCATCTGCGACATGAAGATAGAATTCTCTCCCACAGTCACCCACATATTTCAGACTGGATATGAAGCTAGGTAGAATCATTAGATATTCCTTGGACACTCACTTTATAATTCACAGAAATAAATCCTCTGCCCATTAAAAATTATACTGGAGCTTACAGTAACTCCAATTTTATCAGGATTTCAGACATAGCTTATTAGTAAGAACAGAAATTAATAACTATTTAAAAGAATTGATTAATGAAATTATATTTTTCCACGGTGTATATTATCAGATTTGTATCTCAGTGAAAAGTCAGAAAAAGTAACCGATGCTGCACGGGATGGAGGAACCTTACTCATGCTTCCTATAGTTTTATTTGTACTGACAAAATAGTGGGTTATTTTTATTCTAAGTCATTTTTTCTAAGTAATTTCCCCTATCCCTTCCCATCTTTTGTCCCCCCCCCCCCATTAATTTCTATTCCTCTAAACTGGTTAAATGGTTGTATGCTCATTATATTTATTTTCTAGATGTTCACATATCCCACAAAAGTGTATTACCTGTCTGCCACACTAAATAGGTAAAATCAATGACAATCTGGTAATTTTTGTCCATTATTTTCCTATTAAAATGCAGCAGATTATCTTTCACTAAATTATTAATAAATTTTAGACTTTCAACTCAAATGGTTAAGAAAAAGAAAAAAGTCTTCTAAAATTTAAAGATCTTATCTTCAACTAGTGCACTAAGTGGTGTCTCTTGTGGTCTAGCTATAGTAAGAGAGAAAGGTCAGGTTCTTAGAACTGAAACAGTAATGCGTAAAACAAAATAACTGTGTTTATACACACAACATATAAATATAATCCCTACTTAACTTATATTCACATTATACCTATACATGGAGATGCATGCATTCATATCTAAAGATCTGTCTGGAACAGTTTACAAATTGGCACTTTATTTCTACCACAGCGTCTGCAATGTTATTTCTAATTTTCTTCGCTCCCGTGAAGCAGCATACTGAACTCTTAAGGGAAAAGAAAACATACAAATACTATTACAGTACACATTTCTAAGCATCAGGAAGCCTGTATTAAGTGTCAGAGATTGATCAGGATATTTTATTGCACATATAAACAGCCAAGATCAGATGTACTGTGCCAAAGGGTCATCATCCATGCTGTATGTTTAACCACTTCAGATTCTCAGGAAGGTAACAGCGAGCTTGAATTACTGAAAACAAACTGAAATTACTGCAATTTTTTCAGTACAAGCTAATCTCTAAAACCAAAAATTACACTTCTTTCCAAAAGGGAATGGAAATATATGTGAACTGTTCAACCTAAGCACGTTAATACAAACAGTAAAAATACACTTGTGTTCCTACCTAGATGCATAAAACAAATGCATGTACGCCGTAAACTTCAGACATGCACCATAGAGTTCAGAGGCATGTTTGTAATGATTAAAACATATGAGCAGGTTGCTAACGAGAGTACTGCAAAAGCGTTTCTTTTACAGAGGGCCAAAATGGCACAAAAACTCCGGGAAACATTCAAAATTCACACTGCAATTATTGTATATATCTTGGTTATCTTGTATTTAGTACAGAGGTTAATTGATTTATAACCACTTTAAGCATGAAAGCACAGAATTCATATGAATGAGGTACACTTGTAATTCATAATAATAAACTCCTTAGTCCTTATGTACGAATATAGCAATTCCACTAAATTTTCCACAAAACAAACTACTTTGAGTCATTGTTTTCTTTTCTCTCAACTCATTTGAACATGTAACTACATTTGAGAGCAGTATCATACAGGTATCGGCTGTTACAAAGACATACCTTTGACACTGCCTCACAAATCATGTGAGAATTTGTCTTTCTGATTGAATTTTGTCACTGAAAATTACTTTGATGCCTATCCAACATTCAGAATACCACTAATGTGTCAACATACCTACCCAAAAGCGTACAGTTTAAGGAAGAATAAAATGTGAACAATAGGATTACAGATACCTTTCAACTACATGTAAAATGTAAAGATATGGTGAATTTGATCTCAATTAGAAAAATAAAGAACAAACATGCACTGTCTGCTGTTCAGCAACACAGAAAATGCCTCAGAACTTAATAGAATTGTAACAAGCTTATTTTCAAATAAATTATGAACACCAGTGATAACAATGCTTTGGCTAAACAGGTTTTAAAACGTAAGAACTCTTTTGAAAAGAGTGGCTTTTAATATTAGGCTTGTATTAGGAATATAATGAGGAAATTTAGAGAAGATATATATTTTTGCCAACCTCTATGACTGTTATTACATATAAGCAGTCTCAATTTATTACTCAAGTCTCAAATTACATCAATCTTTTTTTCAACCCTCATTTACAGTTGACAAAGTTTGGGTATTTTGTTGTTTGCTCGTGCTTTGTTTTGTGTTTTTTTTTCCTTAAAAAGTTTACTTTATACCAAAAAAGTAGAAATATTCTTAATTCAGTGTCAACATAATCTTTTAAAGGTACTGGGGACCAGAATACTTGTTTTAGACTTGCATAAGCTTAGCTTGTTCTTTTCGGAGAAAATAAATTGTCTGACTAGGAAAAAGAAAAAAACAAGCAAAAAGTATCAGATAGAGGCATTCTGCTATATAAAAAGATTTTAATTATGAAAATGCCATACAGTTATCTTTTCTCAAATATTCTCAAGGCTCTAAAATATTTTTTCAAAATACTCACTAGTGAATTCAGAAATAAAGATATTTATAAAAGAGTTCAACTCAAAAGCAGTATTACCTTTCAGCAACTATTTTTCCCTACTGTAGCAAACAGGCAACATAAATTTAACCAAGCCAAATATTCAATAGACAGGTTTTAAAAATGATAGCCTTCTCTGCTTGAAGCATGTTCATAACCCCATTAATATGAATGAAAGTTAACCATGCAGAGGAGGAAAAGAATACATTTGCTGTATGTATACTTGCTCTTTGGAATTTTTGAATATTTCATTGTAATAAATATATCTTAGGAAGATGCCTAGTTTATCAGAACAAAGGCTTTGGTTTCTGTTTTAAAATTACTGAGGCGCAAGATAAGACTAGAGAAGTTCACCCGGCCATGTATATTTTACTGCAAACATGTCATTTTAGACATCTTTCAAAGATGTATCTGGATCAGAAAAGCAATCCTACCGAGGTATTGTTTGCCACTGCTCTGTGACATCATTTTGTTTTTCTAGAACTTTTGTGTTTAGAAAGTTGAGTAAACAAATGTATGCTTATGTTAAGATTTAAACTACTTCAGCAGTATCAGTTTATAGATTTAACTCATTCATTTGGGAACTCTTCTATTTGGGTAGAGGAAGAAGTGAAACTACTAATAAAAAGTAGATGTAGGTAGCAAGCCGCAAGGAAGTAGGGTGAACTTGAGAATTATAGCTAAACTTCCTGAAGGATGACACGGAAGAGATTTACTCTTTCACAAAACAGATGATTTTCAGGTTCCTAAATATCTCTCATAACCTAAAGATTACAAAAGCCTTTAAGTATTTTCAAACTTATACTCCTATTTGATAACTTGAAAAATTTTGTATCAATTACATGAATTGTTTCAGCAAAATGGAAATGACAGAATCATGGAATATTGGAGGCTGGAAGGAAGAAGTGAAAGTCATCAGGTCAAGCCTACCTACACAAAGCCGAGAAAACTTTGGTCTAGATGCTCTAGACACCGTGTGAGCAACCATTCAACTGGCTTCTGAGTACCTCCAAGGATAAAAATGTAACAGTCTCTTTGAACAGCCTGCTGCAATGCTTGACCATCCTCACAGTGAATCTGTTTTTCCTAGTATTTAGTAGGAATTTGCCTTGTTGAAAGCTGTGGTCATTGCCTCTCATCCTTTTATGATACAGAAGATATTCTGAAAAGAGCCTGGGTTCTTGTCTGTATGTGCTGTTAGGTAGATGGAGACAGTAGTAAGAATCCTCACTTAGCGTGTTCATACTATATAAATGAAAAGCATGAGTAAAGACAAATATATCATTTTATTATACATCTTAATTTGATATGTCTAAATTAAGCATTCCAATATTTCTAAATCCAAATCTTTTCTCTAATTGTGACATATTTTGAACACAAAGTCACCCACATCCGTATTTAAAATAACATGCATAATTTGTAAAATACATGTACAGTTCTAATTTTTATGTTAGACAAGGAGGATATTTAAAACAAATATTAGAATTAGACAAAATACATACAAAAGTGCCAATCAAAGCAGTAAATGATTCAGAACTGAATCATCAGTGGAGGAACACCTGAAACTTTGTAGCTATCATACCAATGTTGTCTATACATTTTTATTTTGTTACTTTCTTTCTAAACATTGCGAGCAGATCAAATCCAACAATATTTTGGCAGCCTAAAACTACACTCTTCTGACCTTGACATTAGTATTCAACAGCACTGATGAAAGAATGACAGCTTCTCCATCCTACTGGGTGATCTTGCAAGCTTTTACCTTCATGACTATGGAGTTTCTGTCAAATATGCTTCCAGCTGAATGATCACATTCTTTTGAATTATAAATTGGCTGAAAACTGTGCTAATTGGGTCCATATTGATGTCACTCAAAGATTAAGTAGCCTTAATACTCTTCAAAGTTATATATTTACCTGTAATTTTACTCCATGTTAGGTGTAGCATATATTGTCTTGAATGAGTCATTTGTGATACCTGGCAAACATATCTAAACTATTACTTGAAAATTTTTAATAGTTTTAATGTATTGAAATTAGAAGAATAAAATTTCCAAAAGGAAAAACATAATTAAGTACAAATAATAAAAAAACCCCAAGCAAACAATGATTAGAAAAAAAACAGAAAAAGAAAAACAGAAATCAGAAAGACACATAGAAATAGTTAACTGCAATAGTTAACTGCAAAGCAGTCTTCACTTATAGGCAAATAATAATCTAATTTAAGCCATTGCTCCTAACTTTTGTAAATTGCATTACCAGCTCTCAGAATTAAGAACAACAAAGTTTAATAGAGGAGCATCCAGTTATGCTGGATAACAGTATCTCTACTGTTTCAAAGATCAGAAATCTGCTTCAACTACTTGGAACCTGAATTACAAGTATTGCCAAATCCATAGGAACAGTTGTATAATGAATTATTCTGTCACACCCATGGATAACATAACCTTTGATAACGAAACAAAGTTTCAAAAGGATATGACTACCAAATGCATAATTTCTGAAATTATACTTAGCTGTAAGAATTAGCAGCTCAGCCATTCTCTAGTTTGCTCCTGTGATTTACCCAACTTTGACATAGCCTGTAAAATTCTTTAAGATATAACTTTCCTGCTTCAGTTGCTTAGATATGTTAAGCCATTTAGACCAGGCATTTTCAACATCTTGTTCTTTCTGTACCTTAAATGGAATTCCTTATATGTCCTTCCTCTGCTTTGCTTTCCTGGGCAAGGAACTGGAATAGCCCATAGTGTAGATTATTTCTTTCCTTTTCTCTTTATCCTTGAAGATACATACAATTTCTATTACACAGCTTAACATGGTTCTGATTTTAGATTTTTTTTTTTTTTTTTAAATGACATACATACCTTGGGATACAACAGAACGTATGACACATACGTGACTTATTTTTTCCATACAGTATCTGAAAACAATTTATTCTCCTTGGTTGATAGAGACTGAAGATCCTACAGTGCTCATTAAAATGTATGAATTTGTAGACCGAATACACATAAGCAGTTGTAGTAAATTCTGCTCAAGTGGCTTACTCATACCAAATACCTTACTCCAAAAAAAGTCAAGCCATCATTGCCCTTCTCTTGTACTTTTGTATTCTTAAGTTCCTCTGTGACTTTTGCTTTATACAATAACACAATTTTGAATTTTTTGATCAGTTTGATTTGGATGTAGGAAGTTATTAGGAACCACACTAGTCCTATGCCCATTTTAGATTACTGGCTGGATATTTGGAAACGGAACTCAATTATCTGACGTTACATCATTCGCATTGTAGAAGGATAAGTAACTTTTAAACTTTTTTTCCACTCTTTATGCAATGTTTTTGCATAACTTGTTTTGATAATTTTATGTAACTCTGCAGTTTATACCCTAGAAGGTGAACAAAAACTGCATTTTCTTACACAAAAAGGTGCAGCTTGTTTTGGATCAAAATAATATTGCTTTGACTGTTAATTCACTGGTGGGATAGCCAGTCTGCTGGCCAACAAGTTAGGGAAAAAAACTGTTCATATTTCTGAAAGAGAAGAGAGCAAACTAGTTACAAAGACCAAATATTAAATATTAAATGCTCCTGTATTATGCAGGGAGATTCTCCTGCATCTAAATACTTATCTGCATCTCAAGAGTTATCAGCATCCAAAGGACAGAATAAGACTGGAAGTTTTGTTTGTGTTTTTTAAAAAAATTAAAAAACTGTGGCAGAGAACACAGAAATGAAAGAGCTGAAAAGTCAGCTTGGCTCTTCTAGCTTGTTTCTAGGACAGTAACTACAAATAGCGATTCCATTTATTAACTTTATTAAAAATATATATATATATCACCATTTAATAATTACATGGAGAAACAGAGCCAACAGTACAATTAGGTGTGCATTAACTCCTGCATCCCCAGTCTAGCAGACACCTGACTATGGATGCAATCCAAACGCTTAGCAAGCTACTTCTGTTCATTTGCAAGGGGTAAAGTGGACACTTTTGAACTGAATACAGGAGAACAGCATGCAGAGTGAAGAGGGGAAGAGCTACTCGAAGAGGAGCCACCAAGAACGAGCCCAGAGGGTAGTTCTGGGGACAGACTGCTTCTTCAGTTTTATGCAGCATTTTACCAAGTCACATTCAATCACTTGGAATCTAATCTCTCAAATGACTGCATACTTGCACTCTCATCTTTTAAAGAGCTGAACAGGGCTTATTTTCCTCATTTACCATATGGGTAATCTTAGTCGAGATCCTGACCTTTAGAATAGGAGCTTGAGTTACCCAAAGTGGAAGAGAAAATTCAAATCTTTGCTGTAACTGAAAGGCTTAAATCTACAGATTCTATCTCCTTGGGAGACATCACATCCAGGTTTTCAGATGCTTAGGGACAGATTTATGGATAACTGAGAAAGAGAAGAGGAAAAAAACCTACTAAGATCCCAGCTGAAATTGGGTGACACTCCTCCCCAGAGACAACTAGCTTTCCCAAGTCCTTCAAGAGTCACTGCACCTGCATGAATGAAAAACCCTAAGACATCTCATGCTCCACCAGACATGCAGAATCCAAGCATCGAGTCTTTCTGAACACTATTTAGTGGAACATAGACAGGTAGCCCACAGGTCAGAATCTATGACTTTCCACAGAAGGTGCCTTATTCTATGCTATTCTATTCTATAGAAGCTTGTAAATAATAATGTCAGACAATCTAGGGGTTTTCAATACATAAATGCTAGTTGTAGATTCCTATAGTCCACCTAAACTCTTGTTTAGGTAATAAAACAGGATCTCTGTCTTGCTTTTAAAATCCATTATTAGATATAGCACCTGACTCCCAGCATCACTAAAGCTCTAAAGGTTAACTCTCTATATCTCATTTCAGTTAATAACATGTTCTTCCTACCATAGACACCTCTGTTTCTCTGCACAATCAGCAGCTTCCAGCTTTTCCCATATTATCTCTGAGACTGCTTGACAAATTGATAATTTGTTAATGACATAATTGCTTCTTATAAAAATCTATCAAGTCTACTAACCTCTAATTGTTACTCTCTGCAGCTGATTTTGAAACTGAACTCAAGAGATTATATTGATATGGGAAAAGAGCCAGATGTTGTTTCCATTGAAACTGTGGGTAGAAAAAGACCCAGATGAAAACCTAACTCAACTAATAAAATATGCCAATAAATCTAAAAGCAAATTTTCATTTGAATGCAAAAAAAAAAAAAAACATTCTAAGATATTTGCAGATTATCATAAACCTCAGGTTAATTGGTCATGTGGCTTTATTTTTATTTTTTTTTAAAAAGCCAAATATATAATTAAGAAGAAAACAGCAAAATATCCACTAAAATTGTACAAATCACTTGACAAGTCAAAATAAATTTTAGGGTTAACTTGTCTATGCTTAAATAAAGGAAACTGGTTACTTATTCTAGTAGCAGCTGGTTCATATTTCTCATTTTGCTGATACAATGTAGTATCTAAGTGCCTCACTCCAGTTAATGTATCGTATTCTACGGTACTATATTCAGCTAACGTCCAGCCACAGTAGGACTTGACATTATGAACTACATTTCTCATCTCTGCAGCTAATGATGAGCTCCCTTACAATCCTTTCTCCTTTTAAGTAGTATAAATGATAAGATTATTAGTTTAAAATCTTATTATTGGTAACCTTTAAAATAAAATCACATGGTAATTACTGTTACATTCAAAGGCTTGGTTTTCTTTAATCCTTTTTTTAGCAAAAAAGATAAACAAAAAAAAAATCTGGCAGGCTTTTATGAGTAGCAGCAATTACATTTTGAAGTAAAATAACAGACATTGCCAGAGTTTCATACTACAAAGTTGAATCATGATATACCTTCAATATTTTTGTAGCAAGAGTCTGCTAGAATAGATACAACCAGAATTTGTGTAACCAGAGACAAATGCTATAGAATGTTTCCTTTTAAAGCATTTTAACTCAAATTACCCTAGTACAAAATCAGTTGAATTCTTAAAGGGACGTTATAAATCTTGTTCCTAATCTAGTTCTGTCTTTGTATAATTTATGTACTATTCACAAATATACAAAGGAATCTGATTCTAAACAGTATTTTGGCAACTAAAAGAATACTGGGATTTCAAGTGCCCACAGGTACACGAACCTAGGATTTTTTTAGGCAAACCTCAGTTTGCTATTCACACTCAGTTACTTTAAATCCATCATTGTGGAACAAAACCTAATATGGTCCAAAAGAACTTAATACTTCCTGATTCTCATTAGTCATGTTGTCCTTCCATCCTATGCGTACCTTTTTGCCTTCATTATACTTAATTCTTAATAATAATGAGATTTTTCTTTAATTTTAATAGAAGTAAAGCCAAGGGCACAGCAAAATTTTGCTGCTCTAATATTTCGATTTATGCAGGAGACATGTCTCTTTTCAAGTTGAACAAAAAAAAAATTACAAACACCAACCTTTATTGCAGTCAAGTAAATAAATGTATAACCCACAAATCCTGTGCTGTCACCTCCTAGACTCTATGCTAGGAGTTCTGGGCATTTATTTGTGCTCTCATGAAAATATATCTTGAGCATTACTGAAATCTCTGTCTTTATCTCTTATCAGATTATGAAACTACCAGGAAAAGAGACAGCATTTTTAGTTGTTACAAGATTTGACAGACTTTAAGTTGTGCTACAGAAAACCTTTTGAATGAAACTGAAGACCTCATGAGTACCAGCAGTGTCTTAATCACAGCATAGCAATAAAATTGAATGTTGAAGAGGAAGATGAGTTTCTTCTATAAGCAAACAATCCGTCATCTGTGCATTCAGACCCTGAAAACCCATCCTATAACTTTTTTTTTTTTTTTAAGAAAGGAAAAAAGGCCCAAACCAAACTAGAAAAGTTTCAGACAACAGAAAAAATAGGGGGTTCCCTGCAGTAATGTAAAGAAACAAGGTTCATATTTCTCGTCTTAAGCCTCTCCTCATTTCAGTCATTCCTTCCTGTATTATAGCTACCCTCCAGAGTCTGCAAGACTCTCCTTAGGCTATTGAGCACTGTAAATCCAGCTGTTCTTTGCAAAGCATCTACCTTTTCACTCCATCCCAGCAAAAAGGTTAGAAAAATCAAACATGTTTTTCCCAGGTATTAGTTTATTTTCTGTTTTTGTTTGAATGCTTGCTTGGTCCCACCTAGTTTTATTAGTGGTACAAGGTCTTCATAAGCAAAAGTTGTCATTGATATAAAATGAGGTGAGTAGTGATTAAGGCTAAGTGGATCCTTTAATTCAGCAACACTTTAGAATGACTGAACATGAATAAATTGGTAAATTGCTATTACATTCCTAAGAGAGCACATATGAAATCCACATTAATACCATATTAGTTCATCATGACTAACATTATTATAGCTAATACTAGATGATGAAATAATGACTACCTACTTATAGAATTACCATTTCTAATCTTCCTCCTAGAATGAATATAATTATGCTTTTCTAGAAAGAATGCAAAGATTTTCCTTTTTAAGTTATTTAAACAAAAAATATGGTTTTCATCTGACTCAGCATGCATAGTGTCATGTATGATTTTCTGAGGTAAACAGCATAGTTAGATAAACAGTTTTATTTATTGAAATTTTGAGGAAATAATTGCATTTTAGTTTTAATTTATAAAGAGATGTTTACATTCTATTTGAACATTTAAAAAATAAAAATGAACATAAACTACTCCACAGATATGATTTCTCTTTTAAGTAGAACAGATTTAGCATTTTTCATGGTCTTAGTTTCTCCCATTTATGATATAGTGTAGAACAGTAACATTTGTACTATTTCAGTGCCTAAGAGTTCTAACAAACCACAAACAAACAAAGAAATGGATGAAGAGTTAAGACAGCAATTAAACACATGAACAACAGAGGCTAACAGATCGCATCTGGGGACACTGGCCTTCCACATATTTAAAGTTTCAGGTTTAGTTTCAGAATTACATCTACAAAAGGATGAAAGTGAATGCAGGATTTTTTGAGCCCTAAGGCCAGTGTCTTACTCATTGAATTGGCTTTCTATAATGTTTACATGTTTTACATCACAGAATTGAGAGTCTCGTGTGAGTGATGGCTCCGTCAAAGAGAATTTTGTAGTAATAACCCATGACCAAAATGCAACTATGTGTAAAAGAGAAGGGGAAGCAAAGAAAAGCTACATGACTTTCCATCGAGTGGGAAGCTGCAGTAGAGCGGAGTGCTTTTGAAAGGCCCGACTCAAAGGTGGTTTTCACAAAAGCATTTGGGAGACTATAATTTTGTGTAATTTCTGAGGGAGTTAGTAGGGTGATTAGGAAGAAAAGAGAAAGCACAAAAGTAAAAAGTAAATTTATAACAAGGCACAACTTTTGTCTGAGAAAATTGTTAATCCACAAATTAAAAAAATGACAACAATGTAACAATCAGTCAATATGACAACCAGCAGTTTCAGCTAGTTTATTTTTCATACTAAAGTAGAGATGTCTTTGAATTGTTAAAAGGAAAAATTATTTGAGCCTCACACAACACTTAATGATTGTGATTTGCTGTCTTTATATGATGTATTTGTTATCATGACATATTTGGGTCAAGAACATTGAGGAACACAGGCTGCTGTTTGTTAAACAATTTAAACTAATCCAGTCTTTAAAGTTCCACAGGGTTCACAATATTTGAGAAAGGAATTAACAGCACGGTCAACCCATTCTTTAACCTGCATGCCCTTTCAGTCAACTCTTAATGTACAAATAAGTTAGGTATGGAGCTTCTATTACCAACCTGTATGACTTGGGTTTTCTGGTGTAGTGTCAGGAAAAAAGCTAGAGTTAGCATGCAAATTGTTCACTCTCCTCCTGAAGCCACAGAAGATTGGAACTCCTGCGACAGGAGGCTTCTTTCTTATGAAGGCCTCACATTTGAACCACAAAACACTTTTAAATTTATCTTGAACTCTGTAAAACAAAGGAGTGTTAAAAGCTTTCTACTAAACCTGCTGGGAAGAGGCCTACTACACAAGACAAAAATGCCATTAGTTACATTCAAATTAGCATGGATTTCATACATGTACATCTCTATATATGCATTTTAAAATATGATAGGATATGACCATTAGTCAAAGCCTGTTCCTGTTAAAACAGTATAGGGAATCAAATAAATGCTAAAACATAGAAACAAGTATTCAATAAATGATTTTGTAATTCTTCTTGCAAAAACTTAAAACAGTGGAAAAAAGGACCAACAGTGAGAAGACATTTATATTTGCACACAGAGATGCTCTCTACACAATGTGTCATTTAAAGCTCTTGACCGGTTTTCACTCTTGAACAGTGAAAAACTCTCAGGTGGAGGAAACATGCGAAATTTTTCCTCAACTTGCCTTGACTCTGCTAGTTTTCCTGAACCACCATCTAGATGAAAGACTTTAGCAAATGCTTTTGCAATAAGTAAACAATAGCAACTGCTGTCAAGAATTTCAGGAGATAAACTGGAATGAACCTTCCCACCCATACACCCATAACAAATTCACATTCACTTGTTAATTAGACAGTGCAAACAGAAAAGTGCTGTACTGCTTCCTCCAGAAGAATTAATATCAGCTCACTAGGAGGCGAATACCTTGAAGTTACTCCTCTGCCACACTGCCAGGTGTCTGCTGGGAACACTGCATGAGCCTTACTGACCTTACTAGTTATCCTTCAGTGCATTCTGGCTTTCAGAACCTATAGTGTGAATACCACTGATTTTATCTGGGCTAAGAAAGTTGAATGGCCTTGAAAACTGTTGCGCTCTCAGATCAGTGATAAATACTCACACCATGTACCAAGTTATGCACTTGCTGACATGCATTCACTTCTCAAATTTTCCAATTATCTGTTACAAAGATGTATCCTAATGAATCTCTGTGAAATATTCTTAGTACTTTCACTTTATTTTGGTAACTAAAAAAACCTAAATAATGTAATTAAAATGAGTACAATGATTCATCAGTTGCAATACAGGTACCAAACCAATTTAACTGGTTTTAGGAAACAAAAGAACAGACCCCAATGCCTATACTGAGAATTGTGTTTTCTATTCCATCCACTTTCACAATTAATCTCTTGTGAATCAAAAAGAATTACAGACCACAGTGTAAAAAAAAAAAAAAAGTTTCTGCTCTCATTTTCCTTCGGTTATTTTCTCCCATCTTAAGAATAAATCACTGATCCTTTAACCTCCTTTAACCTTTTCTCACCTGCTATTAAGCCAGAAGTTATACTGATTAGGAGCAGGCTGTTTGCTTACTCAGTATAATAGTTACATGCTTGTTCAGAGCTATTGGCTTCGTACTACAACTATCTGAGGTTTTAGAAAGATGGTCTCAAGTTCTTGCTAGGCTTTGCTCAAAGCCTATATACACATACAGCCTTTCTGAACCCCCAGGAGACCGCTGACAAGTAAACTTTGCATATACTTCAACTAGGGATTTTAATTAGTTTTCAGTTGGCATGATAGTGAAGGCAGATGCCCACAAGAACTGGAAAAGGATGAAAGAAAATACAAACACACAAAGTTAAAATGGTCAAAAGCAAATATGAAGGCAGTTTATGCAGAACACAGCATAATAAGTGAAAGAAACAATTTTTTGAGCTGTTAAAATGTTGAAAGATGCAAAGGAGCCTGTAATGAAGCAATTTAACAGTACCAGTGGGAAAACTGCAATTCTACCTTTGCACAGTACTGTGGAATTAGAAGACAGGATGAGCCAGTACTAGAGAGATGAGTTCTGATGAAATTAATTTACTCAGTCCATATTGCTCTCCCATCCACAAAAGTGCACATGTACAGCCTTGTCAAAGATTAACAAAAATGGTCATGAAAAAAATCTAAATAGAAGAGGCCCTCAAACTTATATTAATTATAATCAAAGTACATTTATAAAATCTTTTCCTACTATTACTACATCTCAAAGACAAAAGGAATCACAGACGTTCCGAATGACGACTATCAGCCAGGCTCTTTAACAGGACTCTTAGCAGGAAAGAACAAGTGCTAGCTATTCTCAAACGTCATGAACAAGCTAGATAGCATTATACATGTAATGGATATTTATAGCGTATTCACAATGGGTTAAAAAGATAAAGGATAATTTTTTCTCTGTTCCTTCTTATATTTATTGTTCAGTAGCTAACAGCCAATCAGTTTTGTTTGTCAGTAGTTACTGTAAACATAAGTTAGAAAGAGAAAGCAAATTAAATTAGTATTTTAATTTAGTCACTAGCAGAAGTGATTTTTCCAGACAAAACAAAAATACTTATTAAAGGTACCTGTACAAAGATTCAGTGAACAAACAGATATAATTTGGTAACAAAGGAAAAACCTACATATAGGATGCAAAGTAGTTGAACAGTGAAAGCTCTCAACATCTGAACATAGACATCTTGCAAAAGATTGTATTCTTTCTAACTGGCTGAACCAAATATCTACAAAATGGACCACCAATGAACATGGACTCAGATCCCCAAACATATGTGGGTAGGAGTTTGGTGACTAGATACCTTACAGGAGCAGGCGGCCTCCATGTGCAATATCTAAATAAAAGTAAAACGGTAAGGTTGATTTGTTTTTCACAGTTCTGTCATCCCTTTACTCCTAACCAGCTGCATAACGAAGTATATGAGACTTCCTTATTCACAGACCCCTCAAATTTATTCAAATAGGATGATAACTGCTCTATCAACTGTCAGAAAGCAAAATAACTCGGAGATATATGCCTGTGCTTTAAAAAAAATAATTTTCTTCACAGAAGAGTGTACAAATTGTATTTTACATCCCTGAGATTAGAAGCAGTGAACAAAAAAGAAAGCATACCATGTTTTAAATGTGTTACTATTGTCACAAGGAAAAAAAAAAAATCTGTGGCTCTTCTATTAAGTTGATCACTCCAGCTGGCCAACAACAATGCTTGCAGTTGAGGTAAGGCCGTTTGTGCTTTTGGTAGAGTTTCTGCTGATCAGTTAAGTTGAAAAAAAGAGGAAAAAAGAGGCCACAAGTTAAAAAGGAAAGAAAAAAACAAGGAACAAAATTGCCAAAAAAAAAAAAAAAAAAAGAAACAAAAGTGGGGGAGAGGAAGAAAAGCTTTCACTAAAGATACGCTTCTTGCCATTTTGATGGTTAAGAATGAAACAACAAAGCTTGCAATGTTAATTATTGACTCTTCTTCAGAGGTAGTCACAGTGAACTTTAAATTATAAATTCTCTGTATAATTTGAAGGAGGAGATAAATAAGGGGCTTGCAGAGGATGCTAAAAAAAAGCAGATGCAGTACTTTGGTAAGCAAAACAGCTAGGGATGCTCTATTTGATCAAAGTGGGAAACACACTTAGTCAAACTGTTTGCTTTGTTTATAGTAATTGCCATTCTCTGACATCATTTGCCTCTTTGCATTATCATACTGCCCACAATTTTCATTTCTGTTGAATGATCAGTGAATCAGTGTCCAGTGTACTTTTCTGAGGCAGATTTATGCCTCTTGAACGCTAACATTTTGCTTAGAGCAACTACTATAATCTCTTTATGAATGTTAGTTCCTTTACTCATAAGCAGAAGTAGCCAGCATATAAAGAATAAGGAAACTATGAGCTATGAAAAGGATTACGAGAATTCCATGTCAAAATGGACACAAACCCCTGGTATTATGCTGCGGAAAAAAAAAAAGAAAAAAAAAAAAAGGTATTTCTGTCTTTTGGGCAAGGAGAAATAACTTTTCCACCATATAATCAATTCATTAGCCTTCTTGACCTCATCATTCCCACCTTAAATTAGATATAGCATCAAAGAGAAGAACATCTGCTTGACAGCCATATTTTCAAGTTGAGCTTGTTAACATAGTTCTTACATGATCAGTTTGAAATTTATTGCTTGAGCACCACCTTGTGGAAATTGCTATAATTGCAAAATCGTCTTGACACCCATATGCCTATTTCTGCCTGAAAAGGGCAATATTAATATATAAGCAAATAGCAATTTGTTATATTTATTTTAAATGACGTTGAGTTAATCAATATGAATATAAATATTTAGTTAGAAATATCACTGTTTCTCTGAATATATCTTTTTAAATACACAATAATACATTTTATGTCATTCTTTCATGAGAATTTTTTTGCTCTAAATGGCCAGGCTATATCTTTCTTACTCTTTTTCCAAGTAATCCTAATTACTACAACCAAATAAGTTTTACAGAGTTATTTAATGTTACCATGTTTAGCTGTCTTTCTGTGAAAGATTCATCTTGGAATCTGACCACCCTCACTTCCCTTATCAGTCCTTGATTATTTCCTAATAATCATCCTAGCCCCCTTTGAAATCAATTAAGTACCAAATCTAGTTAAACATCTAGCAGACTATTTCAAAAAACTTTGGCATCACAGGATACCAAACACATGTCATTTGCATCTGTGTTGATACAACCACTGTTTAGTGCTGCTTTCAAGTAAGTCATCACTTCTCCATACTTAGTATTTCCCCCAGCATCATTCCAACACTAAGTACATGAATATAGAAAAAAGTGGTGGAAATATATCTAACAGATGTACATTTATAACTCAAAGGACTCAATTTGTAAATATGCATTATTGATGTAAAATCTACACTGCCTTTGTTCAGATTTAGGAGCTCCGAGTCCATAAAAAAAATGCACTGGTGACTGCTTTATTACCAGCTTCTTATTTAAAAATATACACAAAACTGTTTGTGGGAAGCAAAAGGTTACAAAGCACTCCAAAATATCCTCCCTTGCCTAGATGCGTACAGGTTTCTGTGTCTGAGGGCATAAAAGCAAAGGCATTAGTGAAATACCTTGGAATCAATTTATAAAAAAAGAAGGAATCAACAGGACAAGTAAATATAATTTTACAACATTGCTGACAAAGTCTTTACACAAGGAAAGACAGTTGCACTGCTACAGGCTTCACAGCTATTCCACATACTGATCAAAGTCATTACGTCAGATGGACATTCTAACTACCAAACCAAAAACATTTTTAATACAGGTTTCTGAATAAAACAGTTTTAAAACATCTCCCAACTTCCAGAAAGTGTAGTTGTAGGCAATAAACAATACATAGACACTGTTAAATTAGTTCAGTAAGCAACAGCTTAAGTGCAAAGTCATAAGAACGTATCTTGTGTTTTAGGTTTATGCCACCTAATTTTCCAGGGTTTATTCCATGTGGATAGATTATATCTTCTGTAAAACATTTTCCTAAGCCATTTAGGCTTTAAAGCAAATCAAATCATACAACTGCTGGTCAGCAACTTCCTTTGAAGTTGGTTTCAAATACTTTTAAAGCATAAACTGTGTTTGGGGAAAAGAGGAAAAACTAATAGAAACTGGTTTGTCTGTGTCCACAACCACTAAGTACTGTCATATATTAAAACAAATTTGCAGCTTTGTCCAATTTTGCTTCTTTTCTTCCTCAACAACGGACAAAAATACTGACTCTCCTTAATGGACAGGCAGTACCTACTAAAGGGTACTGGAAGAAGGGCAAAGTGACCTAGAAACACTAGTATCAGTGACCTTCCTTGAACACACGGCAAATGTGGTTTTTTTTCCTTGTCTCGTTGTCTGTTCCTTCCCCACCCCCATCCCCCCATTTGTTCTGAAAGGACAAACACACTTCCAGGCACTTTCTGCAGACTTTCAGTTCTTCTGGGTGAACAGTCACACCCACATGGCACCTCGTGTGAGCAGATTGCCTCCACATGCCAACAGGTAGGCTCAGAGTCACGTTAAGGATTGTGAGATTTGACTTCATAGATTTTTCCTGAATTTGCATGGATGGTAACTGCCTTTTGATACACCTCTAAATGGCCATTTGAGTTGAATATTCAAAGCTGGCTTCATGCAACACCCATCATAGCACTTCATTTGATAACACTGGCTACAGAAACTGATTCTGATCAACCTGATCAACGACTTTGCAGGTTGCATATACTCAGGACAAGGCTACACTACTTGAATTTTATGAACTTTAAAAGCACACATGCCACTTCATGTTCTTTCAGCCCACTGACAAGTTTTACTTATATTTTTAGGCTGAAAGAGTACTTTTTGAGTCTTGTCACCTTCAACAAGAAATTAATTCTAGCACGCAGGAATACACTGCACACCTGTTACATTATTTGCTACACAACTTTATGGAAAAAAATTATTTTATCCATCACCACCAGTGTTGCAATAGACTTGCTATGCACTGCCTATTTATCAGAACACACACACTGTTGTAACTGCTAAATGTAGGTACTTTATCATAATTTCTAAAGATATTTGTCATAGTTTTGTGATTTCTACTGGAGAAGAAAGTTTTCTAGATTAGTAGAAATTATTATGTTGCGATGAAGTATGGTCATCTACAAAGAATAGAAATCGGGCTAATATATTTTTCATTTTACTCTCTTTACCTCATACATGGATTTGGAGACATATCCCTAAGCAAGGGCCAGTTCTGGGCATCTACCTATCTGCACTGACCTTTACTTCTACTTTTGTAACAAATACTTGAAACTGAATGACACTTACTGTTATTAAAGACACATCTTTATACATGAAGTAAGGGTTGGTTGTAGCAAATATAGCACTGGCTCCTGATGGATTGAACACTCATGAAAAGTTTTGTTGTCTACGCTGTTTTGAATTCATTGAGATAAAGATGTGGATCCAGGTCAGTATTACAGAGATCATTAGCAAACCTGTAAAGTGCAGGTTCTGTTGGTAACTCAAAGTTACAAGGAGCTAAATAGACATGCAAATTTTATTTCTTCCAATCAAATAGTGTTGGGATTGCAAAAGAAAGTTATAGACTTAATATTATGACATCTACCTGACCTTTAATTAAAGGTTGCATTTCCCAGTTTTACAATGTATTCAATGAGCTCTGCAGAATGAGATCTTAATATTTTTATGTTTTTAAACCTCAGCTAAGAAAAGTATGTGGTACCACTGCTCAAACAATTTTTATAAAATCCAAACATCTTGTATTGAAGAGAAGGCTGCTGATTCTTGTCCAGTGCCTGATTTTAATTTTTTTTTAACAAAATCAACCCTGCTTACATTAGAGTTTCAACCCTTTTATTCTCTTCATTACTTCACTTTCAAATTGAATAGTTATGTTACATGCCTTTACATTCTTATTACTGCAGATACTTTCATAGGCTTGCTTACTTTTTTTTCCTTGGTCCAATATGAATTTTCCCTAAGTAACAATTACATGTATATTTCCCATCATGCTAAAAAATCATTTAGCCCCTAGTGTTAGATATTAAGGAAGTTTTATTGCTCTAATGTCTCCATGCAGCTCATATCCGCCTGCTCACATTTGAATGAGTTTGCAACTTTAACCATCTGGGAATGCCACTCCAAATAAACTATATATTACTTAGACCCTCTTCAGTCCTTGTTTATCCCTACGTATTTGAGAAAGAGGCCAGGATTCCCATCTCCTATAAAAAGGAGGTAAAAGACTGGCTAGGTGTAGTTGCGTCCACTGCCCTAGTTTTGTTTTCACACTTTGTTCAGGACTAAGAGCATTTACAACTAGACTTTGCTGGCAAATACATTCCTCATCTTGATGCTAAGTAGTGGTATTTTGAATCCAGTTTCCATGTAATGTCTCACAGAATTCTTTGCTGGAAATATTAAAGAAACTATATTATTCTTACCAGCTTTACAATCAGAACATATTCCTTTACAATTGTAAAAATACATTAGAATGTTAAAATATATTGCACCCTATTGTGACAGGGATAATAAATGGCACTTTAACAGTGACACAATTGTGTATTTTCTTCCTTGGCACCACAGCATATGACCTACTCTATAACTTAGAAAAGAATCAGTATGTCTTAAAGGTTCCCTGATGCATTTCACTGTCCTTTGTGAGATGAAGCCTGCTTATGCACAAGTACTAATTCATTAAGCTGAAAGTTAAGATGATCCTCTCAGTACAGTTGTCATCCATTCCAAACGTTGTAGGATCATCTTATTTTAAACAAGCATATTCTAGCTGCAAACACATTAAGATTAATCCAAAGTAGTATTAAACTGATACAACCTGACATCTTCACAGTCCGTCAGTGAGTGCCCTAATGTCAGGATTTAAACTGCTGGGCAAGAAAGATCAGTAAACTTACTAATGGTGCTAAGGTGCAGAGAGTCCTATGTTTCACTACGTAAGACTTAAAAATACATGCTAATAAGAAATAAAAGCACTGGTACAATACTAAGATGAGCAAAACCTTATTTCTAGCTTAGCTAAAAATAAATAAAAGAAACTAATGTGAAACAAAATCAAATGTTTTATTGTGTGTGCAAACAGCTTGCACTCATCAGATTTTTTTTAAACTACCATAGCTTTAAAAAGGAGATGCTTTTCCCAGCCAATTATTTACTAGAGTTAAATTAGTATAAACTGTACCAACGTGAGCATCAGAAAAAAGTCTGCATACATTCACAATACGGTGCTGAAGGCAAACTGAACAGAATCACATATTTTATAAAATATGAACCTGAGTTATGTTTATAAGATACATACATACATCACCAAGCAGTAACTTTACAATTAAAATTCAGTTCTTCCTATTTAAGAAAAAAGTGTTGCCTTTTAATATAATCCATCTTACCATGGATAATAATTGAATTTCATTGTTCTTGGCTAGATGCTACCTGCATTTTCAGTTTGCAGATGCCTGACATTTCTGCTGGAGGAATACATTCTCCATATAATGACAAAATATCCAAAATATTTAGACACACTAGGATGACAAAAGTCACAAAACACAATTCCTAGAGCATGTTTCAAGAGTGCTCCATCTATGCGTAAGAAATTAATTAGCAGCATACCAGCAAACAGTGCTTATGAGTATGTGTGTGGTCTGTATTTATTGTAGTAATATTACATATCACCAAGGGAAATTACACAGTGATGAACACCTGTTTTACACAGGGAGCCACAAGGATCTGCATTTATCTGTCCCAAGATTCTTCTCAGAAGAAAAAAAAAACCAAACAACCAACTTGTTTGAAGAGACAATATCTTAACCCCTTTTGGTAAGCTTCATGTAAAAGAGCTTCTTTAAATGTTTTTAGGAGACACATGTAAGTTCCCTGGAAGTTACACCCATAGAAAGAAGCCAAAGAACCCAACCAGAGACCTGTACTGATACTCAGTTTTATTCACTAGCAGTTAGTAAAATTTGGAAGCGAACAAACTTAAATACAAGGGTGTGGGCTTTTTTCTTAACATCATCTTTTCCCTTTGTGGAAAAGCTTTCTGAAATTAAGGCCTAGCACTACATCAATGCAAGATATTATTTGTCTTTATTAGGAAAAAAAGTGAAAGATTAACATATTTTCTGTTCAAAACGGTCACTTTCTCTCTCCCCCCCCCCCCCCCTTTTTGTTTTCAAAAAAATGTTGGCAGAGAGGAATAGAATAATTTTGAATATGATAATTTTAAAACTAGGTCCATATCATTGCCAGCTCCAGGCTAACAGAGCATAATAAGAGTATCTAAAAACTACAGAGGTAGCAGAATAATAAGAGAAACTGACCAATGATTGCTTACTGCATCAGCTTAATTTTTAATAACTTTTCATACAGAAAGATACTTTTTTTGAGACTTTACATATTTTCAATATAGCTACAAATGGACTGTAGCTTTGAGAAAAGTTTGGCTGTGAAACAGAAAAATAGTAAATACTTTTTCCACAAATAATTCAAAGACAAGTCATAACAAGCTAACGCACAACTGAACACTTTCTTGGTTATAATACAAATTTAATCACTCAAAGTATCCCAGAAGTACACATTTCCTTCCTCTCCCCAGTAGCTGATCTACTCCCAGCTAGATGGCAGGTTTTGTTAGAAATAACCCCATCAAACAATCTAAAAGCACATGCTGAATTCATGCTCTACAAACTAATAATGAATAAAATCTACTTCTTTGTCTAGTGACTCTGCTAAACTACATTCGTTTGTCAATTATTAACAATAGTAGTGTAAGAAAAAAATACTTTAGCTGTTTCAAATTATTAGCAAGGGTTTGGGGGTTGGTGTTTTTGTTTTGGGGGGTTTTGTTTTGGTTTGCTCTTTTGGGGACTTTTGGTGATGTTTGGTTGGTTGGTGGTGTGTGGTTTTTTTTTGTTTGGGGCTTGTTTGGTGTTTTTTTTGTCTCTCTTCCTGTTCACAGGTTTATAAAATTGCAATAAAGGGCAAGTTTTCTTACAGATGTCAAACTGTGTCAACTGCACTATATCTTGTACTTTTCCTCTTAAGCAAATACTTGAAAACTGTCTAGGTTTTCCACCTTACATACATGTAGAAGCTGCAGGCCAGCCAGTTTATCAGCTGGTAAATCATGTACCTATATACTGTCAGTATATTCCTTTAATTTATTAGTTATTTTATTGAGTACATTATAAAAAGAGGAAGAAACCACTTCAAAAGTGTGAACATTTTCCAGAAGCATGGGCTTAAAACAAAGTTATGTAAGATCAAGGAGCCAGGGCACTTCCACTAAACTGAAATCAGCACAGCACCCGTCACCTACCCTGCACTCATCACAGGACATGGTCACGTTGATGGGTACTGC
Organism: Pterocles gutturalis; assembly: GCF_000699245.1. NCBI lineage: Eukaryota > Metazoa > Chordata > Aves > Pterocliformes > Pteroclidae > Pterocles > Pterocles gutturalis. Next base: position 32,548 of record NW_010115839.1, on the reverse strand, counting down.
AAACACAGGTTTGCCCTCAGGGTCCTGTCATCATTAAAAATGCTGCCAGCTTTCATTTACTAAAACTATGATAATATTTGGGGTTGTTTCTTCACGTTGCAACTCCCCCAGTCACTGTAATCTACACACAAAACCCATTAAAAGGAGAGGTATACTTCTAGACCAACAATCAAAGAATATATCCATGTCAGAAGTACCAGGAAATGTCCATATGCTAGAAAAATTCTGTCTCTTGTAGCCAACCAAATCTGAAGTGGAGATTCACAGGGAAAACAAAATCACCCTGCTACATTTCAAAGGTGGTGCATGATGGCCTTTAAAAAAAAAAAAAAAAAAGCAATAATATTTCAAAGTGTTCTGGCTGATTAACACGGATGTAGGGTTTTTTGATAACAAGAAAGTAGGAATCAATCTAAAGATTTTTGTATCATTTTAAATAGGTATATACTCATTTAAATAATTACTTATTTATAGTTGTTTCAGAATATTCAATATAATAAGACTATATTACTAATTATGTTATCAAAATATGAAGCCAATGAATACTTAAGGGAAGGATGAGAGGAGGTGATACAGACTGTCTAGCTCTATGGAAATTAAAGACCAAAAAATGGGGAGAAGAAACAAAAGAGAAAGTGAATCAGTATTACATTCTGGTGTAAGTTTGAAACAATAATGTATACAAAAAAGAACAAATACAAACAGAGTTCCACTTATTTGTAAGAGGGACAAAAGTTCGGAAAAGAATCAGTAGTACCTTGCTACAACAATTAAAATGAAAATGTTCACTAATGTTTTATTTTTGTTTGAACTAAAGCCTTCAAGGCACCTATATCAAATTAATGAAATAATTTTGAAGCTTGATTAAATAATAATTCCATCTTTTTGTAGATAAAAGCCTAGATAAAATTCAAGTTTTGCAAGTTTTTTTTAAGTTTTGATAATATTTTCTGATGCAGATACTAAAATCCCAGCAGAAGGCTTGTAGTATTATCCTAAAGGTTTAAGACAAAACAAATCTTTGATATATTTTCATGGCTTCTGCTTGCAACACAGTTTAGAAGCTGTTCAGTCAAAGTAATTGTACCTAGTAACTGGGTGGATCACTGGCAATATACAGTCAATTTATAAAATAATGACTAAGATTGTTCAGGCACCTGATGCATTTACATAAAACATAATACTTAAGGAAACAGCAATGCTACCTTTCAGTGAAGGAAAATGGCTGGTTATGATGGAAATCGGGAACACTACTGTGTTCTCATGATCTCACTGTGCTTACATTCCTGAAACTAAAACAAGTATTTCCACATACTGTCACAAAACTTCAATCTCTGCAAAAGTAGCCCAGTATTAATGTCCCTCCATGCACACTTTAGAACACACAAGGCCCCTACTTCTAATGTTTCACAAAGACAGTATGTAAATTCAAATCCTATCTCTTTTTTAACTCTAACACTTTGTGTTTCAACTGTCTCTCTGTTTTCCAAGCCCTGAAAGATGCTTTCAATTCCTTTCGCAGTAAAGCACTGCATAACTGCATCTTCTAAATGAGAGTGATCTCTGTAGGAACAGCAGCTGGAGTTAAGGCAGTTTTTCAATAGCGGTAATGCCTCCTACATATGAAACTGTAATACCAAATATTAATCACTATTAACATATAAGCTAGCAGGCTCATAATTTTCCCAGAAACACCCCATGCTGTTTGCAGGTGCTTATCCTGCTGAGGAGAGGTTAAGTGGATACTACTGACTCACTGAGGCAGGTGGATTGTTACCTCTGTTGCATGAAAGGGAGTAGGAGTGGCTCCCTAGGGAACTACAGGCTTTTAAGATTAGAACAACCATTCCTACCAGTGAAGCATAGGTTCAGTCTGGCCTGGGGAAAGTCTTCTGATGCATTCTGTTGATAATTTGTTAATAGTGACTAATCTCTAGGAAGAGATTTTACACTGCAAACTTTGTTGGTTTTGCTTTTAAGACTGCTTTCACAGAATATTAGGTAGTAGCCATTAGAAAACTAAGTACATTTCACTAAAATCAATTGCAAAAATACATTTACAGGAGGAAAAAAATAACATCTATGCTTTCAGGCTTCACAGTTTAATATATGTATGTATTTTCAGCTTTTCTGTATTTGAAAAATAACTAGACTTATGAATGCTATGACTGATACAATTACTTAAGAGACCCTGAGATCTAATGATGTATTATGGCAGCATGGAAAAAAAAATTATATGGAAAGGCATGAACAAAAACAGGAGGAAGGGTCTCCACCTATGTCCTTATTAGAGTTGGTAGGTATGACTCCATGTTGGTAAGCATAAAATATGGCCTTTTTCTACTTAGCTTGGTAGCAAAAACTGATAAAAAGCAGCAGCCTGGGATATGGCATACCATCATAGCAAGGATGCTCAGTATTGAAAGACAGCTGAAACCCTGTGCTGTAGCCTACACAGCATGAACTAACCAGGACAAGGTGTGCTGGTTTGGCTAGGATAAAGTTAAATTTCTTCATGGTAGTTAGTATGGGGCTATGTTTTGGATTTGTTCTGAAAACAGTGTTGATAACACAGGGACGTTTTAGTTACTGCTGAGCAGTGCTTACACAGAGTCGAGGCCTTTTCTGCTTCTCACCCCACCCCACCAACGAGTAGGTTCAGGGGGCATAAGAAGTTGGGAGGGGACACAGCCAGGACAGCTGACCCTGACTGACCAAAGGGACATTCCATACCATATGATGTCCTGCTCTTCCTATAAAGCTGGGGGAAGAAGGGGAAACAGGGGGATGCTTAGAGGGATGTCATTTGTCTTCCCAAAGTAACCGTTACGTGTGACGGAGCCCTGCCTTCCTGGGGATGGCTGAACACCTCCCGGCTGATGGGAAGTTGTGATTGAATTCCTTGTTTTGCTTTCCCTATTCAACTGTCTTTATCTCAACCAATGAGTTTTCTCACTTTTACTCTTCTGATTCTCTCCCTCATCCCACTGGGGGGAGAGTGAGCGACTTGCTGTCTGGTGGTTATAGCTGGCTGGGGTTAAGCCATGATACAAGGTTGGCTTGAATATGATCACACATGCTACAATAGCATACTAACTGTATGTAGATATATCTTTATTTGTAAACATACCAGAAAAAGTGGGAGAGAAGATATAAGTAGCAATTCTCATGACATCCACTAAAACCCTGAAAAGAAATATAATACATGCATCATACTTTATGAACTACTGCAAATGTACCTCTGGCACCTTTAAATAATAAATATCATATGAAGCACACAAAGATAAAAATAGCCTTCTTAAAATGGTGCATAGTTACAGATAGCAATGCTCCCAAGAAAGGTATTATAGCCATTACTTTTATACATTTTTGCTGATTCAGGAAGCCTAGTGTACATGCTCACGAAAAGACAACCAGATTATGAATGAGCTAACTCAAAAGGCCAATAAACAATCATGCTTTATAAAACATGCACATATTAAGCAATCATTTGTCGTACATTTAAATGGTTCAGTCATATAGTAAT
>NW_010115839.1:11680-28991 GCF_000699245.1 Pterocles gutturalis | reverse complement strand
GAAAGACTGGAAAACTAATCATGAGGGAACTATTTTTTTAACAATTCAAGCCCTCGCCTCTGCTTAGTTTATTTTAAACTTTGTTTAGTGTTACATTTTTGGCATTCACCTATTTTGCATAAACAGTGTACAAGAAAGCGCTGTACAATAAATGCTCAATAGCTCCTGGCCTTAAACAGCTTATTCGCCTAATTGTACATCCCTTGTGGATTTTTCATAGTACTTTAGAGATCTAATTTAAATACTTTTACAGTTTCGTCAAATGCATTCTCTGAGGCACATTTATTCAGCTTACTTTAAAAACTTCCAATGAATTCTCTCAATATATAATTCTACCTTCAGCATCATGATTTGAATTAAATATTATTGAACAAGGTGTTCATTATTGGATATGAATTATAATTAGAGCAACAGTAACCTTTACTATGGTGACGGTTTTATCCCCTTTTCTTGGAAGCTTTATTTCCTGTCTGTGTAAAGACCTTCATCTGAAAATCTGCCTTAAACGTAAAGAGAAATTAAGCTTTATCTGTCCCAACCGTACAGAGGTGGGAATTAAACTATTAGATCTTTCCTTGAAAAGCTAGGCATATCCTCCTGCTACGCACAAACAACGTAATATATGCTAATATGATGATGGGACCTAGACTTTCAAAGTACCACATTAATTTTGAGAAAGATTGCTCTAGTGATGTATTTATCATCAGCCTTAAATAGATAAGTCAGCCCCTGGAAAGATTAAGAAGCACATCCTCTTGGAATCCATTTCTAAATCCATGAAGGACAAGAAGATAACTGGGAACAGTCAATAGGTTAACCAAAGGCACGTCACACATCACCAACTTGACTGCCTTCTACGGTGAAATTATTGGCTATATGGATAGCTGCATATAGTAGGAGACCTGCATAAGTAATGCCTCGATTCCAGAAAAACTTTAGTGCTGTGGTAACAGCACTCTCATCTGGTAGTTGAGGAAATAGGAACTGAAGGAAGAGAGAGTTGCATTGAAAAATGGCTGGGCTACTAGTGTTTGCATTGGGTTGGGAGCCAGCAGAAAGTAGAGCATGTCAACAGTCGATTCTGGGGCATTATTGTCCAGAACCCTTGTAAGTGACATGGATGATAAAACAAATGGTATCAAATTAGGGAAAGTGGTTGACATCTAGCAGAAGCAGCTAAATCCACAGAGCTAACAGAATAATGAAATTCTTCAAGAAGTTAAAATTTCTCCATCTGAGATGAAATAGGCTCATATATTAGCAGAGGCTGTAAAGTGAGAGGTTGCATAGCAGTCCTGGAAAAAACAAAAACAATCAAAAACATGTTCCCCCAAAACCCCAAACACCATAACCAAACAAAAGAAATCATGGCCAGCAGATTGAGCAAAATTATTAATCTCCTCTACTCCATGCTGGTGAGATTACACCCAAAATACTATGTCCATATTTGGACCCCACTGTTCAGGAGGGATGCAGAGAAGATGCAGGAGTTAGGGACTCAGAGTACACTACTTCTGAGGGGAGAGGGAACTCACCTTGTTCAGTCAGGTAAACAGGAGGCCAAGGGACAACCTAACAATTTCCTACAAACACATGAAGGAGGTATACAAAGATGATGAAGCTAAAATCTTCAGCAAAAGAAAATAAAGAACAATAGCCACAGTGGCTTAGAGATTCACAAAGGAAATTAGGAAAGCTTTCTCAGTGATGTGATGACTCTTCGCTAGCAGGCTGTCATAGTGCTGAGGTTGTGGAATCAGCAACCCATAAAGGTTTTATAGGCTTGGATTAGACAAAACCATAGCTAATCTGGCCTAGCGCTGGCAACAGTCCTGCTCTCAATATGAGGCTGGACAGAATGACTTGCATTCCAAGATCCCTTACAAACAACATTTCTAAGATGTTTTGAAATAACTGATAAAAACCCCCAAACCAAAAAAAACCACATTGACAATTTCTCCCTCCAAAATTTAGAATTCCAGAAATATATAGTGCAACAATACAAAAGCAATGTATATTAATGCACGGGGCTTTGATACTTTTGGATAGGTTCATAACTCAAATACTATCAAAAAAGTCATAGATCACAACCAGCAGCATATTGCTGCATATGGTAACCTTCAGACATACACACATGTGTGCTGTCCACCTAGAATGGTACGCAAGTATGAACAATTTTATTCAACTCGTACTAGATACTCATACTACAGTACAAAAAAGGAATAGCATATACAGGAAGTATACCTAAGAAACACAAAACCAGTAAGCTATTTTAAACTGCCCACAGCTTCACTCATGCTGATGTCCAATTTAGAGATTATGGCGCATCTTCTATTTCTTGCAGGCAATGAAAGATAACTTTATACATCTAACCCACAGTAACCTACAGAAAAACCCTTGTATAATTACTGTGCTGACTCTTGTTTGATTCCTGTTCAGTTACTTTAAAAAGGTTAACGGCTCCAAACACTTTTAGGTCATCTGACTGATGTAAATCTTAACTGACACTTTGCAGCAAGATTTAGAAACTACTGTGCTAAAACCTTGTGCCTTGAGTTACCCATTTTTAAGACCCTCCAAATGCTGCTATGCCTGCTCTAGGGGCATTACAGAAACTGCACCATTTGGATAACTTCTAGACGGTAGACATAATAATTTTTTCTCAGATAAATAACAACATAATAATTTGTGGTCTAATTTGAGTTTTATAATAAGGCTGACACCATCCCCCATCCTCCCCCCAACTACCCAAAACAACCCCCCAGAACAGAACATCACTCACACTGGAAATACCATGGAAGTGAAAAAAAAATAAATCTCATCACTTTTTTAATTCCAAAACTTGATTTTTAAAAACAAATCATTACTAGAGAAACACTTTGTCTTTTAAAATGAACCTAGATTTCAAAAAGCAACAGACAGAGCTAGAGAGAATATCCTGTTTATCCACCAAATAGGAGTAGCTCAGATAGGACTAATATTCAATTATGCTGACGAGACACACAACAGCTACTTGCAAAAAAACCAAATTCATTGCAGTACCCTACTGGTATACCGTAGCAATATTTTTTGAAGGCTGAACTTCAGAAGCGATGCAACTGGCTTGTACTACCTTTATTTACATAATTTGGTCTAAGATTTTATACAACCATACTAGATTTGAGAAGGACTAATTTTTAATTACTTGTAAATATTAAATCATTTTTAGTTCTTAATCTAACCAAAGACATTACCTGCAACTCCCCAGATAACTTTTTTTTTTTGATTTAAAGCAAAGAATAATGAGTTTGGGAAGAGGCACCAAGTTTGTCTTGGAAAATAAAGACTGAAAAAGCACAAGCAGGAAGGCTTTACAACCCAGGTTCTGAGGTAAAAGGTCCTTTCATTGCCCACACACGTGTAACCCATATTATTTTTAAATTAACTTTTTATTTATTTCATATTTTACACACAAGACAAGTTTGGTTTTTGACCTGATTCCAGAACTTAGTTCTTAGTTTATTCACTGAAACTTTTGACCACAGAACTTCAGAAACAATTAATCACATGGATACCCATTTCAAATTCTTCAAAACTTCATTTCATTTTAATATTGACATATATGAAGAGAAAAAGTATTTTTTGTTCCAAATTCGAGTTATGTATGATCTTATACAATAAGTCAATTCCAAAATCTTGTTGCCTTAATTGCAAACAATTACTCCTTTTATTAAGTTATATTTTGGTACACATCCAAAAGCTATATTTTATCCTTTTAAGATGCAAAAGATTCATTGGGGGGAAAAACCAGTCACCAAGACAGTCATTTTTCATAGTCTATACACTGCAGAACTGAAGAGTCACAGCTAGCAAGCCTCTGAAGCTAGAAACTACAGGTCTTGTGTGTCATACTGCTAAAAAAGCTAATCTCACCTAAAAACTGAGATCCTGTGCTGAAAATTAAGGAAACTTGATAGAAATGTCTCAATGAAATGGAAAATGGGAATATGGAATCTATGATACAGATAAGAGCAATCTTACTTACAGTAAATACGTTTTTCATTTGTTTGTTTTTGACAAAGACAACAAGAAAAATGAAGACTATGCTCACCTCAGTACCAGTCCAGATTCCATCCCAAAGGAGTAACCTACCACTGGTTTATGCAGAAATAGCTGAGATTGCATGCTTGGCACTCTCTTTGTCTTTTATGCCTTTGAAAGGACTTAGCTGGTCCCAAAGCACAAAATTTCTTTTCCTTCTTTCTTTCTTTAGTGGGAATGAAAGGAGAGAAGTTGGTTTCAAATCACAGAAAGCATTTCCTGCTCAACTCTGTCTCGGGAATAGTGCAAAAACTTATAGTCTTTGTACAAAAGTCTGTAAGCTTAGCTGAAAGCATGCAGTGCTGTTCTTAACAGTCATGTCAGGAAAGAAGAATAAAATAAAAGGTGTTATTATAACTTCTGCTATAAAACATAATTAGTAAATCCTCTTAGTTTTCAGTTTGGAATAAACTTCCATGTATAACTTCATTATGACAAATCAGTAGCATTAGGAAGAAGAATCATATGAATAATAAGGTCATAATTAAGCTTTCTTTCTATACCTACAAATTGAATTCACAGGCAGAATTATAGGGATAGCTCTACATGACCTGATTTTCATCCTAGCAATACTTTTATATTGTGTTGATACCATAATGTTCTGCATTCAGAGTTTGATCTTCCCTATGTCCAACTGTACAAACTTAACCTTTACAGAAACACAGTTTCCTCATAAAGCAAATGAGTAAACAACTTTTAATCTGTTGAAGAAACGAGAAATTATACTGTGTTCTGTATAATTATGTCCTTCAGGTGAAAATTATTAATGAAAAAATCATCTTTATATAATCACCCTGATTCTTCCTTGATATTTGAGAACTGACCATTCTTCATTTATTCTGTACCATAAACCCTGCATGTTTTAAACACTGTAATACAGAAATACTATGCAAAAATATTAACTGTGATTACTCATAACTGAGTCACAGTAACATGAGCTGCAACGTGCTGTTTTAAATTAACACACTTTGCTCTTAAGGTCAAAAGAATTAAACTTCACTTTTAAACCGTGACTATGCAACGTTACACACAGTAAGATTCTTTCTAAAACAGAGCTCCATGGAGGACACCACTTTGATAGAAACTAAAATGTTCTGTGTTCTTAAACACCAACTAACCTTCTAATGAGCTCAAGTGAAAGCTTAAAATCAGGCATTACAGATCACAAACACCAGCTTCAGCTACTTCCGACTAATAACTAAGTTTGAAAATGAGTCAAATGGAAATGGAAAGCTGAACAATTAAGACTCTCCCCATAAGCCCAACTCTATCATTTTATTAAAGGCAACTGGGAAAACCCATACTGAATAACTAATTCAAAATTATATTTGTAGAAAACAAATTAATGTAATAATTTTCTTTCTGAAATTAATTTAACTCTCTGTGGATGCTCCAGCAAATTTACTCTTTACTATGATTGCAAAAAGATATGAAAAGCCTTACTGCACTGCTTTAGGCACAGATTCATTGCCTCATTGTTGACTGTAACGGCTATTCCCATCCAGCAGACTTGCTTTAAAGCAAATACATTTTTGCTCCTACGTTTATATCAGAAATTCAGAATATTGCTCTGCTGTCTTGCTAGACAATAAAATGAGTTAATTTCTAAGCCTAATTAATGAGCATGGGTAAATCATTTATGAAGTTACAGTTTTGTGTATTTTACAACCTTTTTGTAATTTTCTCCAATAAAATGGCTGGCTCCTTACATTTTCTACTTTTTTTTTTTTTAGGACCTAATTTTTCCATTCGCTTCTGTGATGTAAAAGAAGACATACTAGTTTCAGCAATAAATAAATAAAGCTGGGAGAGGTATTATCCAGTACAGAATCTACACATAGAACATATTCTATAGAATCAATATTTAATCACAAAGTAGTCTTCAGCTCATTTCTGTATCTACTTCTGCCTTACTTGAAGGTACTGGTCAGGATGCTGTTTTTTGCTCATGCACATTTCTTAACTACCAGCAGGGTTTTGGGTTGGTGGGTTGGTTTTTTTCGCTTGTGTGTTTTTTTTAACAAAGTTCTGATTTAACATTTGTTGGCATAAGAATTAATGTTAATATTTCTTATTTCCGTTTTTCCAAAATTTCTTACTGGAAGGTCTCTGTATTGCTATGTAAATTGCATTAAAAGAACTTAAATCCTTTCCTATTAGCAAAAAGATATTAACCAAGACTTCTGTAGTTAAGGGAATTCACTTACTTTGTGCAATCTTACCTATTTCTGAAGCAAAATGTAGAATTTAAAAAGCATTTTCTTACCATGCTTACACAAGGAGAGGAAATATACTTTTTTCCTCTATTTACTCTCTGAGTTCTGCATGTCTGATTAATAATGGAACCTCAGAGTATTTAGTGCTTTACAAGAGCAAGGATTATTCTATAGACATTAGTCTATATGCAGACATATATCACTAATACATATTAAAATTATTTAATCAATGAAACACTGACAGCAGTTAAACTTCTAATCTGATGTTTATTTCAGATGTTTGCAACCTAGTATGTCTTTAACTTATATTTCTAGTTCTTTCCAAAAAAACCTTCTAAGCAATAAGTTGCAAAACTCACTCTTATACATAACTTATCGCATGTTGTGCTACATGTTTCAAAGGGAATGAGCTATTAAAAACAACCATTCTATGGATGGCACAAGATGCAGACAATGTGCAAAACCAGCAATCATCCAGTGTTACACATGAAGCAATGTATACACTTCAAGAGACCAAAGTTTTGAAAAAATTATAGATTGTCTGACAACATTCAAATTTACATTAGTAAATGCAATTTATTAGTGTAAACACATATTCATCAATTCCTCTTAAGATGTAATGTTCTATAACCATCTGAATAGAAACATGCATCTCTTTTTTTGCAAGACTGGCGATTTATCTTGAGTAGTGAAAAAGAACTTTCCAAAATATTGCTACAAAGTAATTATGTATTAATCTGATATAAAACAGCTAGTGTGGATGACAGCTGCTGATTATCTACCATTAAACTGAATCTTTGAAACTTATTAGACTTTTAAAATGGGTCTAAATCTAAACTACTGCCTCAAATTACAGGCTTAATTTCAATAGTCAAATGCATCATGGAAAAAAATCAGCAGTTATATGATTAATCTGAACACTAGCAATTCGGCTAGTATTTATGTTTATATATAAAGTTTGTTTCAAGTTAACTTTAAGTTAACTTTAACCCACGACAGCTTAAAAGTTATAAAGTCAGATTCTTTTGTTAATATTAACAGTAGCCGTTTTTTAAATTACTCAAACCAAGCCTACATGCCGATCTTCATTCAAATGGAAAGACTGATAACACAAAAATAGAAGTCTCAAATCAGAAATAATCACCCTTTGAAGGTGGAGAGCTGTCTCTTTGAGGTGTGTGAGGCTTACTTCAGCTTGTAAGCACTAGGATGTTGATAAAGGTGAAAAACAATAATGAGACCCAAACTGTCCCCTCTGCGATACTTCTATTCATTAGACTCCTGTGGGTATCTAACAAGAAATAATATTTCTGATAATAATAACTTTTAAGTTACTGCCAAATATGAAACACCAGTTGGCAACGCTGCTTCTAGCTATTAGGTGCTTATCAACATTGAATAAAAAGTGTATGAATAAAAAGGCAGAAGATTAGTTAAACTTTACAAGCTTGCAGATGAAGCCAAACTGCAACCTAGTTTTTCTCAGGTCAATATGCATTTGTCTGCAAGGTTGTTTGTAGGGTTTTTTTTTTTTTTGTGTGTGTGTGTTTTTTTTTTCTTTTTAATCTTTTCCCAGTGGAAAATACTAAGCCTACCTCATGAATCAGAACTAACCATATTAATTTCTATTGCTGTTAAACTGATTACCTTTCTGCCACTTTATTAGGCAATAATTCAGAAAACTATTCCAACTCTTCTTTCCCCTCCATTTTTAGGCTTCAAGAAACAATAATTTTGAGTAAAATACCTTGAGTATTCTTAGATAGGCACCCATGAGTACTCTTGTGTGGCTTAAACCATGCAGAGATTGAAAGGGAAAAGAAATTGAAAGACAAAACAGTGGGAGTATCAAAGTATTAAAAGAATTGCTAGCAAAGTTTTCTGCACTGGATTGATTTTAGAGTTATGAAGGACTTCAACTTATTCTTGCTGACTCATAATTTGTAGAAGGTCTGCATCTGATAAATGCCACGGATTATTTGGGTTCAAAAGTGTTAAGTAACAACATGTTGAATAACCACAAATTTTTCTCATTGTATCTCCTATAAGTGAAGCTAGTACAGTATGTACTCTCCTCGCTGCATGGCACTGTATGTTCCTCTCATTGCTCCTTATGTCAGAGACACTGCAAATGATGGGGCAAAACAGACAATGAGACTGTTCTTTTAGCCACGTGTAAGACAAGGTGCCTTGCATAACTTTAGTATGGACGTTATTTAAACAGTCTATTACAATCTGAAGTTTGAAAAATTAATTCTGCACATAAATTCATTAATTGCTGAAAAGATTAAAATATGACCCAATTTACATGAGATTTTCCTGAGATAATCATAATTCACATCCATTGAAATTTCTGAGATTTTATAGAAAACACTTTCAGGCATCCAACAGGTAATTCTACTTGCCCCAATATACAACATTAAAACGTTCTTATTGAGTTAATCTACAAAAAGATTTTCTGTTTTTCCGTTTTCTACTGGGAGTAGCCTCTGGTTTTCTGCTTGCTATCTCTAAGTCCAGCAGAGAGTCATCAAGATGATTAGATGGCTGGAGCACAACATACAAGGAGAGGCTGAGAGGACTGGGCTTGTTCAGCCTTATGGAAAGAAAGCCACGAGGGAATCTTATTTGGTCTTGAACTACCCAACAGGACAGTATAAAAAAAACCAAACAAAACTCACAGTGGACTGTAGAAAGGGCATACAGCCCTCAGATACACAATCTATACTGTTCCCACAGGGTACAGCTGCAAGTTACTAATTTTCACTTCGGATTGAGTAGTATGCACCGTGATTGCATTTTGTGTCTGTAATGGTACACTTCTAATTCCTTAATATCAGTAATAGAGCTCAAACAGAGAAAAGGCTGGGTGAAGGGAGAACAGAGAATTTAATTTCTTTTCTAACTAAAAGTAAGGGCAAATAAAAAAACAATACGTTTTAACCAGAAAAAGTAGCTATGCAGCACTCCTACTATATCAGCTGTTATACTGAGGCTTTTCTTTGTTATGCCCTTTCAGATATTCCTACATACTCCCTCAAAGACTGGATTTATATAGTACTAGCACATACAAACTTCACAATATGAAATAAATTCCATAAGCAATAGCAGAACAATAAAGAATTTGGTTCAGAGACCTTAAAGCCTAAACAAAGAGCAAAATTGCCTTTGCTTTTCTATCACTAGTCTCATTTATTCTGAGAACAAAAGCCAGTGCACCGTAGGGTCAACCCCTAAGCAGACAACACTGGTTGGTAGGAACAGAGAAATATTCTTATTTACATCTTTCCCTGGACACACTAGGAAAGGAGAGATGTTGATGCCCTGCCCCAAAAACCAAAAGGCTTCAATATGCCTCTCAATGAATAAGCCTGATATTATGAAGTGTGGGTATGAACTTCATTTCTGTGCACGACAATCCACGGTAAGGTCAAAAGAACTTCTTTAAATGGCAAATTGATGCTCTGCTGGCACAGCTGGATATCAAATCCTTCTCCTTCCTTTTGTATTCTTCACCAGCTCTAACACCCATTAAACTTCAAAATTTCTTGAAAATGCCACAGCAGAAAGCAAAAGCAGCTATGTCACATATATATATATTTAAATAATATTATGTTCTGTAATCTGTAAACCTTACTGTCCCAGTAAGATCAGGTTCACTCAACATCCAGATTTACTGTTACCTTTCACAGATCTCAGTGTTTAGTAGGGAAGCAAGTGATTAATTTGGTTTCAGAGTTTTAATGCTACAGGAACTACCAGCAAACCAAACCTTTGCTATTTAGCCATAACAAAATTAGTAGACATTAGAAATCTTTAAAAATTAAAGCAAGCATATTTACTATGTTGATAAAATCTTTTAGTAAGAATGCAATGTTACTCATGTTAGCCTTGGCACTATATATTCATTTTTGCAGAACGTATTTCACTCACATCGTAGTTTTCATAATAGCAGAACAGACTTCATTAATTAACTAAAATGCAACACAATGCATTCAGAAAGCATTCAGAATATTTTATCAGAGGAAAGATGATATTTTTTCAATATTATTTTATGCATGACAAATTCTTCAGGGATGAAGCTCTGTATCAAACAGAGCCGTCTCTCTTATGTGTTATGTATGAACAGAGTACAAAAATAATTTAACCTTCGAGGATTAGATGCTCCAAAAAAAAGTTCTCTTGCCTTACAGTGCACTTCACAGGGAAAAAAGACAGCCAGACAGTTAACCCATTGGAATTTGTGATTCAGCAGAACACAGTTTCAGTTCATATGAAATCTCATTTTCCATTTTTGCACAACAGTTTTACAACAGTTTCCTTGATCCTGGATCGATGCCTGAAGCCCTCTTTCTATGAGCAAACTCTACTACATATACATGAACTGAAGAATCCATCTGAATACGTGCTTCATATTGTTTATTAGACTTGCATACAGCAAACTTCTTCATCTCTCACAAGCACCCCTGTATACCTATTACCAACAGCCTAAATAGCTCACAAAGGCTTTGTAAATTTTTAATTAAGGTAAATGAACAGAATTACAATAACAGTTCATTTTAGCATGTCAGAACTCTGCACTTAAGCCATTTATCTTGTACAATTTATGCATGCTTATCCCAGCCTACAAAGCACTGTCTTAGCATCTAACTTGGTGGACTTGCTACCGGAAAGTGAAAAAGGTTGGTGCACAACAATGGTGACAACAAAATTAAAATACCACTCAAAGTACAAAGTTCAAAATATCTTAAAATACATGAGTCTAATATTATGACATACTACAACAGTAATATAGCCTACTGACAAAAATTAAACACCATTTTCAACCAGAAATTTTTTTTTGAGAAGGATGTGAGGTGTTTTTATGATTCTTGAGCCTGGCATGGATGGCATGCACAAGTTCTCAGCCACTCCTCAAAGTAATCAGCACCACTCTTTAATGATACAAATTAAATATATACACTTATGAGACATATGAATGGTGTTTGTTAAGAGTATCAACCTAAGATGAGATAAAGTCCTGCCTAAATATTTTGATAGATTACACAAACTTCAGGACATATATTTTTTGCTCTGAGATTCAGTTGGAGGTAGGAAGCATTTCCTTCAAGTGAAATAAACAGCAATAACAGACAAATAATATAATAGTACTTATAAAATTAGGTTGATTATATCATTAAAATATGTCCTAAATATTTTATTCTGGGTGAGAATCATAGTTGGTTTCAGAATCTCCATCTCCAGAACAGAAAATTATAATTTAAAGAGATGTTTAACTGTTTTGACAGGAACTGGAACCAATTAAGAAATCTACAAGAATTTTTTGTACATAGCTTAGGAACCAAAGAGGTGAAAAAGTTAAGAAATTCATAAGGAAAGCTGCAATTACTATGGACAAAAGCCCACAGCTTATGCTGTAGTGGCCTTACATGAAGTCTAAATTAAATTCTTTAGTACACTGTCCTTTTAGAAATAGCTTGTAGGACTTTGGTTTTGGAGCCCAAAGTGCAAATCATCAAACAGTTTGATGATGGTATGCAGCAAATTCCACCCGCTCATGTAAAGGAAGAGATATTCAACTATAACTGGACAAATTAATTTGAAATGAAATAGATCTGGAAAACAATCCCATGTCTGGCACTTGCTCTATTAAAACCCTGAAAATAAACTCCAAGCATAGTGAAAAGTGCATTTCAGCCACGAGGGAGAGCCTGAACACCTTTCACATGAGGAAAGTTCAGAAAGGTCACTAAATGGAATCCTGGGTCTCTGGTGTTCGGAACAGACAATCAAAAATCTAATATTCCCTTCTTACTCTCAGCAGCTGAACCTCTTTGTGAAGAAGTCTGAAACTTAGCATGGGGAAAATTAAACACTGCTGCTCATCTAGATTTCTTTTTAATGTTTTTCAGACAAGAGGGGAGCGTGATGCACAGGCCATAAGGTGCAATGTGCTAGCCATGACATTATACAGGTATGAAAGTAATTGCTTTTCCATCATTCTATTTTTTTATATAGTTTACTGTTTTAGACGCTTATCTCATGGTCAGCTTTACAGTCTATAAGGCAATTGATGTATCAGGCAAGCAACTCAGTATTTATAATATATACCTTAAATTAAAAATGAAAATATTTAGAAAAACTATGAAGAATGTAATAAAACCATTAAAAACAAGTACTGAATAACAATAGAGATAAATTACCACTGTTCTCAATTAAAAAAAAACAATAATGTGCAATGCATGCCTTTCTCTTTCTATTCTAATAAAATAATAACACCTTATGAAGAATTCCCAATTCAACTCTTAAGAAAATTTAACATGATTTGGGAATTTCCATTAGATTCGTTGAGTCTCATTACAGAATGACAAGTGACAATACAAAACAATGTATAGAAGAAAAAAAAAAAATCTATCTGTAAAAGTAAAAATTTGTTTTCTACAATACCAAAATACACTCCAGTTGGGAATGTACATACACAGAAACATGCATATACTAATTATAAATACTAAGGAAATTAAAGAGTAAAGAGAAAATTAAAGGCCATAGCTAAATATCTTACAACTTCCACACCGCCAAACAAGTCTGGAAGCTAAAAATACCTAACAGTTAAGCACACTCAAGTAATTACCAAAAATATTAACTGTATCAAAAGCTGAGGAAAAAAGACACTAACTTTAAAAACTTAGTAAACGATGTTTATCTAGGAAACTATATGGGTAGACATAAGATAGTCTACCAAGTTTATCTATTGCATTTGCTATTGAGAAACACTTATCATTGGTGAAATGGAAAAGGAATAACTTTCTGTTACAAAGTTTGGTTTGTGTTTCCCCTTGAATTCAGTGGAATTCACCTATCTTTCTGCAATGTTAGCCTTACAGAGAAAAACTTAAACTGCAATAACAGACAATGAACCTAATTACAGTACAGGTGGAAAATGAATGGAGATTATAATTTGATTAACTCTGGTTACATTTACCCTTAGAACTGGAAAAAACAAAATTAACTTTCCATTCTCTTCAGTTAGCAGAGAACACTGGAATATCTTTTTGTCATTTAAATGCATTTACAGGTTTTGCTTTGTATTAGAAACATTATCACCAAATGTCAGAACTATACACGAATTGAAAATTGGAACAGAAGGGATTATTAGAAGTCAATCTGGTAACCTACAGGCAGATACTATCTAACTAGAAGGCAGGTACTATCTAACCTTTCTGAAAACATCTTGTCTCCAAAACAGTTTTGCACGTACCTTACCTTGGTTTTATCTAAACTACCATCTCCTAGCTTGCTTATAGGAATCTCATCTGAGACAGTATCAACAGCTTTAATAAATTCAGGATGTGTGACATCCACCACCATGTTTCAATCCACAAAGCACATTATTCTGTAATAAATTCACCATTTGGTTGGGTATGAATTATTCTTGATAAAGCTATTCTGGCTGTTACTCATGTCTCTGTTTTCCAACAATGTAGAACAGTTGAGGTTTTTTTCCCCAATTATTTATTTCATTAAAACGGATTGATTTGTAATTGCATTTTTCTCACTTTTAAAACCTTCTATCCTGTTACTTTCAGAAACAACATCCATCTTCTCTAAATTATAGACAACTAATACTTCCCTCACACATATTGCTTTTTAAATTAAAAGACACTTCTTTCCACACAAGACCTTTTTTCTACTTATCCATTCATCATGAATTTTGAAAGAAAAAATTGGTCTCAGTAAGAATAAATCATTTGAGGGTTCTCTGGGCCTTTTGCATTGTTTGGGAGCTGGATCAAAAATCCATTATTTGCACACCTTGAGTCAGGTTTCTTTGTATATATTTTTACACGTGCGTGTAGACAAAATGCAGCAAATAAAAATTAATATTGCTGTGACTGTTATTACAGAGAAAGAATTATAACTGGTGGCATTTTTGTCATAAGAGTTTGAATTTGTAATTTCCTTTTAGAAAATGTCTCTCAAAGGTTTTTTAAAATAATATCAGCAGTACAGAGGGATGCAGCTATTATGGACCTGATTTCTGGAGTGCTAAACATGCATAGCTCTAGTAAAAGCCCATAGACGATTCAGATAATAAACAGCTCTGAAAAAAATGGGACAATTTTTGCAATATTACTTAGCACGAAGCCTTGACTAGCAAAATCAAATTTATTTGGGGAAAAGAGTATGATTAAAAAAATAGGATAAGAATTAACTGTATATCCTTCTAGAATATCTGAAATGTGCCATTTATTCTTCTGTTTCCTCATTTAAAAATGCAAATAAAGAATTCATGCCCCTTAACCACAATTTTCCACAGATTAACTTTTAATTTCCAGATGGTAAGTTTACCTACTGTGGACCCTAATGCTGAAAGTAAACGGTGATTCTGATGAAATGCTATGGTCATATTTCATACTGAGATCTCTTCTGCAGTTGTTTTTACATCCTCTCTGTTTACTCTGGCTTACCAGGGAATCCAGTATTACCAACATACATGAGGTAATTTACAAAATTTCTTGTACTCTGAAGAAATCTTTCGCTGTGATATAAAATAGCACTCAGGGTTACTGTTTGCACTATACAACCCATGTACCATTTAATTAAACAAAATTCTTTGCCTGCAGACTTTGTAATTGGAAGAAAAAAATTCAGCTTCTTTCTGGGAATATCAGTGGTACAGTGCTTAGTGATAAGGGCAAAATATATTTTCTTTCTCAGGACAGCAGAAATTGAGAATTAATGTCTGTTAAGCATTGTAAATGTAAACCCAGAGTGTTTTCAGTTCAAGTCACTAACCAGTAAAAGAAGTGGACCCTTTAAAAAAGTGCTGGAAAATGAACTGAATTGAAATCTGAGCTTTTTACTCAGACTGGTGTATATCTGCATGTGACCACTGCAGCCAGCATTGTGGCTATGCTGTAAACACACCCAATACAGTTAAAGCAATCTAGAACACGATTCATACTACATTTATGCTGGTAAATATGCAAGCTGTTATTCAAAAGGCAATTTCAGTTTTCCCATATGCTTCTCTCCTCGGCACCAGCACCGGACCTTTCCTGATCTGGCCCCAGTTCTAGAACCTAAAACAATAAAAACTATTCATCCGCCCATCTTTTTTCCCTTTCTCTATTGTTTTCTTCCTTCTTTTTTGAGTTGATTTCACTCACCGATTCAGCTAACATGGATGCAGCGTGTGTCAGTGTAAGAAAAGCACAAAGCTGCAGGCAGGAGTGGAACGGCCATATAATATGTTTTAGTGGCTGTCAGCAACTTAATCAGCTTACTGGTATGTCAGTTCTTCAGTTTGTGCTTTCAAGATGAAGTCAATCAATACAATGAAAGGTAGACTCGAGATGGGTCAACTATCCAAATGTTTACTGTTTCTTAGCTGGATTCTGCAGCTTATGATAAATTATGTAATTTTGCAGCTGGCAAAGGCCTGTAAATAATTTTTAATTAATTACACTGTAATTTCAATGAGTTTACTATACACACTTTTTGTTTGCATCTGAAAGGTGCACTTCGACACCTATCCCCAGGTAAGTCCAGACATGGTTATAGCAATGTGCACACACTTTCAGCCTCACATATTGCAACTCCCTGTCAGAGCACAGGGAGATTTTGTAGTTGCTGTTTTGGCTTTTAATGTCCTTTATTTTGGATATTGTAGAATATCTTCCTTTTAATATTGGATAGTCCAGGTTCAAAAAAATCCCACCCAAAACCCATGCTCCAGGTACTAAGGTCTTTTGGTCAGTGGTGTAGATAAACAAAACACGTACCTACTGCCTCTACTTTTCAAATGATATTAAAACACATTACTCCAAATTACTACTATTGTCTCAATTACAAATGTTTTCACTGACTTATGCACATGCTCAGCCCTTGAAATACTTTAAGTTCAAGATCAAGCCTCTAATCACTGAAAAAATTTCTTCAGATCTGCCAATACATGCAGTACCATCGCTGGTCCTAAGTCAATGCCTGGCACAGCATTATTTCCTTCAAAGCAGGCCCTGAAGCAGAATGATGGAAAAGCAAACAGTGTTTGCCCAAGGCACCAAGGTTTGGGAAATTTGAACGGCATTTGTTTTATTCAACCAGCTACAGATCTCTTTGCTGTGTTCCAGGACACCTTAAGACTTCCCACTTTGAAGCTGCATCATGGTATCATGACATGGGTGGGAAGCAGGATGCCTCAGGGTAGCCTTGAAGCAGAGCAAAGGCAGCTGCAGATAAATGAACGTAACCGACACAAACTAACAGCAAGTGAGTAGCGGGCTGAAGAGAGCAAGGTGATTCTTAACAGTATCAGAGATAACAGTTGTGTGGATAGGGCAGAATTTGGACTTGCCTGTAGAAATGTCTACTCTGAGGCCATCCTGAGCCTGACTGCTGTAACATTTCACTTCTGAAGTACAGAGCTTAAATCAATATATCTTTCAATCTGCTACCGAACACTGAGTTTTTCCATCCCACCTTAGGGGACCTTTATCTGCAACAGACTAGACTTAAAATTGAGGTTGTGCTAAAAGTTGTTTTGTCCAATTCACTAAATTCAGACAGTGAAATCCTAGACAGTTCTTCACTGGGCTGTTCAAAGCAGCCTCCTGCAAAGCCCCACTCCCAAGACTGGTTGCCTTTCTCTTGAGAGCTAAGCCACCCATGTCCAACACTTGTACAACATCATCTCATACTCACACAGGTGTGGACCCAGAAGTCCCTCTCCCTATATGGAGAGGGTCAATCCTACTACCCTGTAGTTTAGTTCCCCACACAAAACCTGTCGATCCTTCTGGCAACACTATATGATTATAACGTCAGAACATCTAAAGAATTTCCACAAATCAAAGAAATCAAAACCATTTAAATTAACTTACTCAAAGACAGCACTAATAGATGGCAGTATTGAAAAGATCTAATTAAATTATCTATTGAATTGTGTTGCTCTAGGATTTAATATATTGTTTCAAACCGTTGGCTGGTAAGCTTTCTTACTACAGCACGGATCT
>NW_010115839.1:10559-11668 GCF_000699245.1 Pterocles gutturalis | reverse complement strand
TTAATTAACACATTGTACAAAGTCACAAATTTATAAATGGAAAAATTATTTCATAAATACTGAAAAAAAAGAAAAAAGCAAGTGGTGAGATCGCAATAATTTAGTCCAGCTTAAGAGAAAAAAAAAAAAGTGAAGCAACAGTAAAGAGCCTTTGTAAACACTAGTATAACACTACTATCACCTGGCTAGGCAAAGCAGCGGCTACAGCGGCTATCCATGATAGGAAGAGAGACCAAAGGAAACTTCTCAAATGACAGAAGAGTCCCAAGGGACCGCCATGTAGCTGATATTTATTGCCTGTTGGGCGAGCCTGTACAGTTCACGGAATATCTTCATCTCCATTGTAGCAACTGGCTTTAGCTCCGACACCCCAATCGGATCAAGGCAGAAGAAACTCCTCCTGAAGAAACCCTCTGGTAGATTAAAGATCCCAGAAGCTGTGGCTGACAGGATAAACTAGATGCACTATCTTCTGATTTGAGACGCAATTTAAGTAGTTTTTGCCATGTACTGGTTTTCCAGGAGAAAGGCAGCCTGTCAGATTTCTTATGTATGGATTTTGCACAGGGTACAGTGGAGTGCAGGAGATAGGCGGCACCCATAGCTCCAAGGTCTTCACGTAGCTCAGGGCAAGACCAGAGCATATGCAGTTCTCCACACAGGTGCTGTGACATGTATGTCACTGATGGAAAATAGAAGCTTTGCCTAGTTTTAGTAACTTTGGGTAGTGACTACATCTAGTTCCATGTTCTGTACTTATGACTAAGTCTATTGCCATTCAGGCTCCAGCCCCACAGATACTGTAGGTGGGAATGTAAACTGTAAAAACTCAAAGACATGAGAGTGTTAATTCTTGGTACTGTGAGAAGACTCCAAAGAATAGACTAAAAGAAACAGACGAGAAAACTAAATATATGGGGACAAAATGAGGTAAAGATAACATTTCAGAATTAATATTCTTTAATTGGGTGCTACCATTTCATATACGTATGGCAGTATTGATTTAGAAATTGGGAGGACTGCACAAAAACATTATTCTGAAGGTGTGCAATTCATTTAGCATGGAATGGAGGAGAGAAATGAGTCTGAGCTGCAAGTGAGGGAAACAA
>NW_010115839.1:0-10528 GCF_000699245.1 Pterocles gutturalis | reverse complement strand
GAGGGTGGTTTGAAGAAAGGCAGAGACAAAGGCCACAACTCTAATGGAACTGTCCAAATAAGGATCTCTCAAAATCTCTATCCATGAATCGAAATAATTGAATTCAAGGTTTAAAACATTTGTACAGAAACCATGGAACCATTAATAGCAAACTCCAGCTTATAAACAGACCCTCCAAGAGAGTCACTATTTACCTTTGCTTATTCATAACTATTAAGTGATTATATCATGCCACTAGTATTCACTGGAAAACTAAATACAATGCATGAAACGATACTAGCAAATAATGCAAAGATGCAGAGAATAAGATAAAATGCTGAAAGACAAGACCATTTATCAAAAAAGCATGTTGACTACATGTGAAAATGCATTTGGAGAAACAATATTTTTAAATATGTATATATGCATTCTCTTTTTAGGTATGACAAGGAGAACAGTCACATTCAAGACAGGTGTTTCTACTTCTCTATCTACTTCTTCCTTGGAAAAAACTACATCATTGCCACAAACATGGCTATAAATACAGTAAGAAAAACTGTATAACTAGTTAATATCTACAAGTAGTTAGACGAAAATTTTAAGTTTTGCAAGATTATAAAAAGAATGCCAATTTTTTTTATAGATGTATAGCTACATAAATTTTAGATATATGCAAACACATATTTATAAACATATCAGTTTTTGGTATACAGATCATACCCCTTTTTGTACTTTGCTAGCTGTAACTTCTTCTAGGCAGGGACATTGCCATCCCAGTTGTTTGCCAAGGGCAATGCATGCTATTTGTATAATATTAATTACTAATATTAATTATTATTTAAGCTTGCTATTTCAGTAATTTACATCTTGAGATGAAACACAACAGGTTTTTTCCAAGAATATATATAGATAATGATAAAAGAAAATCTGCTGCACCAGGTGGAAATAACCACTGATTAGAAACGAATAATGGACTGATTATGCACTATTAACTCAGGGGTTTTTTAAAGAAAAACAGTGCTATGATAAATCAAAGAGTCACAAAACTAGAATTCACACTTTCTAGCTAATAATATCCAACTAAGAGTCTGCTCAAAACACAGGTTAAAAAAAAAAGTCACCACATTTTTCTCAGTTCACGTTAAAAAAATAATATTATTTTTTTTTTTTTTTGGTGTTTCTGTCTGTAAGGAACAGAATAGACACCAAATGCTAATGCTCACAAAAGCAAGTGCTAGAAAAGAAACCCTAGGTACTGGAGGATCTAGAGTTTTCATCCCAAACCTGCAGAAAGTAACAGAGTACTCTCTATACAGCTCAATGTTCTTCGGCAAGTGCAAAGAACATCCTACACAGGAAACCAAGTATATTTACACTTCTAAACACAGCAAAACATACCTGCTTAGATGAATTCAAGACACATGTAGTAGTACAGTAACACAGTAATTCAGCAACTGAATTTACTACTTGCTGAGAGTTTGCTCATGTTCTTTTGCCTATAGGGATTTAACCCCCAAGATCTATTAGAACACAGTATTATTCACAGCAGCAAAATAGGCACAAAACAATCAACAGAAAAACACCTTCATGTGTTGGGAAAGCTTATCCAAATCTCCCAAGGTGGAAAAACCACCATTTTATTTTCTTCTTTCAAACCTATTCTAGATTTAAGTGCTGTCATGGTGTTAAGGGGGCTTATTAGCTACTATAGAGGTGAAAGCAATTTATTCCACATATTTGTTATGAATATACTTTAAATGAAACTGCCCTCTAAGACTGAAAAAGTAGTAACTATATGCCTAACATGAAGAAATTTATTATTCAAAGACCAATTTGCTTTTTTTTCCTCTGAAGTTGAGATCTCTCACTGCTTATTTACTGTTTCACTGTCAATAAGGAAAAGAATATAAAAAGATAACAGACAGGAAACTTGTGATTTCTCATGAATTAATGAAGATACAATCACAAGGTTTCTAAGAACAATATAATTATTTTCTATGTAATGGTCTCGGAAACCCAAAGCTTTCAAAAACATTTAATTCCATTTTCTCCCTTTCAGCTTTGAAAAACACAACACACATGGCACACTGATACATATTTTCCTCTAGCAAGAATAAAGCCTCATAATAAGAAAATTACCAAATATATTCAGTCTTTAATTGAATTAATCTGATGGGTTATGTGGTAACCCTCCTGGTTCAGCTTATGCTCTTTTGCCCCTTTTTTTGCTACAATACCATATTATTTATTAATGATTCCTGCATGCCAAAACTTATTCCAGTCTTCTATTTAATCCCTGGAATCAAGGCAAGCTTAAAAAAAAGACAGACCTAACACATAAAGACAGCCTTTTCTGACATAGTGAAAGACACCATCTCCAAATACAGGGAGCCAACATACCTATCTCATAGTAAACACAAAATTTCAAATTAAATGCTCGAAAACTGATGAAAACCTGAGAAATTAAGAGTTGCTGAAGAACATATTTTAAATTATGAATTTCAGACTGAAATCTATCCCATGTACTGATCAGAAAGCTTGCCAGAAAATGTATTTGTAAAATCTACATGAACAATTTGTCTACATTACTTGGGTTAGGAATCCACAAAATCTGACATAAGTGGAAAGTAGTGTCACAAATATTTCATATACCAGACATATTTAGCTAAATACAGCAATTTGACGTTTTAAACTCAGAGTACCTCAGTGAACAAGTGAAAATTTCTTTTTACAACTGAAACTGTATGACAGTTTTCCTAAGGGAGTTGAGTGGCCTCTCGACCTTTTTACGCAAGTATCATCAGCTAACAGTACAACTCAACACACCCTCTTAAAAGACTGATGTACTCCATAATGACAAAACACAATACTTAGCTACAGTCAATAGAGGATTTTGTCAGTTTTGCTAAATCTTTGTCAAATCTGGTGGACCATTTGCAACATACTGACACAAACCCCAGGCACTTCCACTCACAGGCTGCTTCTTTAGTCTCTCTCATGGATTTCTAAAGGAGCTACGAAATCCTTATGACCTCTTGTAACAACAGCCAAAGTTTTAAAATGCTGGACATTATTAGCTGGCAGGGATGTTTGCTTCAAAACACAAAGGAAATCTCAGAAAAGACTTTGCAAGGGTTTCTAAAGTAATTTCAAAATAACAAAAACAGTTGGTGTTTAATAGCATGCACGTATGAAAGACAAAATCTGCTTGCTGCTTATATTATGCATATAGGAGTTCTGTTTGTTCTCCAGCATCCAAACACATCTGGCAAATTTCTGTAACTTTTGAACTCACCATAAAGGGAAGGATCATTAGTAAGCCAGCTTGCTCAGCATGTTAGCAGGAAGGGAAAAACACAACACCCCTCAGAAGAAACCCTCAGAACTCTTGCTCACCATTTGAAACAAGCAATCATAAAAACGTTCAGTGCTGTTGATGCCTCTTTTGGCAAGGATCAGCTCCACGATGACACTATAGAAGATGGGGCAATGATGAGCTTTTTTTGCAGCCTCTGATTGTATCTCTAGTGCTGCTCCCCCCGCTTCCCTCTTGCCTGCTTTTCCTTTTAAAACCAGCATCAGTTTTACATACTGAGCTGTTGTCTTCCCATACTGATTAGTTAGACTACAGAAATTATTCTATCAAAGAGGTAATAAACTTATTACATTTTGTAGGGATGACTCCCTCCTGTGACACAAGACACATCCAACTCACCCACAGTTTTCCCAACATGCTTATAAAAATGCACTGACTGTTGTGAAGGTCGGAAAGAAATGATAAAAAAAATGCACTGCAGAGTAAACTATTTCTACCAAGTCTTCTCAATTTTTCTCTAAAGATGCTTTTTCAAAACACAATTGTATTTTTAAAAGAGAAACTTTAAAGAAAGAGAAAGAAAGAAAAAACTTCATTTTGTATACAGGATTAAGTGCAAAGCCAACAAGAGGCAGGAAAGATTGCAAAACACACGGTGAAACAAAAATAGAAAGAGCTAGACCCTTAAAAGTATTATTCTAAAATTTGAAATAATCTTCCTATGATTACTTAAAGGTAACCTTTCATTACATGATGATGGTGCAGCTGATAGAAGAAAGCAGGAAGCAAGTACCATGCCTTAAGGAAGAACCCAACAGAAAACAAAACCAATTTCATCAAGCTCTAAATTTCAGATAAAGTTTACATTTGCAACTTCTTCACACACAGTACAGACTGCAATTTTAGAGACATACAAGAAAAGATTCTATGGATTAAATATTATAAAATAATGCTAATTTTCTTGGTCCCTTCTGAACTACTTTTAGTAATCAGTTTTGCTGGCAATTTTGATTTCCTTCACGTGCCTTTTCCTGCATTGTAACATGGCATTTTCCTTCCTATAACACTTCCTATAATTTTTCTGATACTGTTTTTATCTTCAGTCACGCATGTTGCCATATCATGATACTCTTTTGATAAAGGACAAATTTAATTAAACAGGACAAATTTAATTAAACAGACTGAAGGTATTTTAGGAAATTGCTGCAAGGAAATACTATTCTTCTATAAAAGAAATGACCCACTGTATTTTTATATTTTAAAGTATTGGATGAATATAAATTATTTAAATTCCAAACAACTAAGCAAATGGCTTCTTACAAAATAATTTTATAACAAGATAATTTTATAGCTTTGTAATAATTCAGTTCAAAATGTTTAAGAGGGAATTTATGAATTTTGAAAACATTAGCAGTCTTGGGCAAGCCTTCCTGATAAGACAAAGAGACACACCTATTTTTTTTTAGGTGAGAAAATTTCTTTTGGTGTCTCCCTCTTCACGTAACAAGACAAACCAGACGAAACACGGTCGAACTCTGCTCAAAGTGGTAAATTATGCTTTGAAACAGTCACATAGAATTTGACAGTATATAAGTTTGATAAAAAACACATCAAAAGGCTACTTTATGCTTGCAGAAGAGGCTAAAGCATAGCTGCCTTTAAAATAACGTAAACCCAGTTATTTTTAATAGTTGCTTCCAAGAAATAAAATAGCTGTAACGTGCCAAACTGGGCAGAGTTTGACTCTAGATATTAAGGAGTTTCTTTACTTGGGGTCTTTTAATTCCTGCTTGGCCCTTAATTCTATGTTTCTGCCAGCCTTTACTTTGTTTTTGTTTTGTTTTGGTTTTTTTCCTCTGTATTACGAGACCTTTCTTTAAAAGGTATAGTTGTGCTCTATATCAACTGTCTAATCCAACCTTTTCCAGTCTAAAGCTAGACACTGATACATAATTTTGACGCCTGGGATCCTAACCTTTCCCATTACACAACAGCCCTTTTTGGTTAATACATGTAATTAGTAGATAAGCTACCCATGAAATTCCTATGAAATATTAAAAAAAAAATAGGATAAGCTTAATGCTGCTTCTAACAAGATAACTGATGGACCAACAGATGACCTTTTTAGTGGCAAAATATTACTTTAGCTGAATCTAAAGATAGAAGGGTAAAAGACTAAGAAACTGCCAGGAAAAAAGGGTGGAGATATTATGCTTTTTCTCTTTAAAGGACTAAGGTTTGAATAAAATTATTAAATTTGTATTATTCTGCATAACTGTCAACTGTGATGCGACTTTTTGTACTAGTATTATTTTTGCAATCTCTACAAACACCATATTTTCTAAAATAAATTTTAGTAGAAGTTACACTGGAGTATCCCTTGAGACAGGAGAAAACACCTTCTTTAAAAGCAATCTCAGGAATGAGGATTAAAAAGATAACTTAAAGCTCCATTTCTTTTATCTTATCATATCTTTGCTCCTTCATAGGAAACGAAGTGATAACTACTGTAGAAAAGAAAAACACACTGAAGACAGACTTCAAGGCTGTACCCTTTCAGATAAATCGATGGAGATCCAGCAAGGAGGAACCATATTTTCCTTATTTTTAACTACCACGTTTCCTCCAGTAAAAACATTTGTAAGACTACAGGTTTAGCATGCAAAAAGCTTCTACAGAATCCTACAGAGAGGGGCACTGAATGTTGGTAAGAGGTATGTACAGAACACATAAAATATCAGAAGGTGAGGCTTAAACTGGAGAAATTAGGATTAATAACTGTTTTTTTGACTGGTTCTCAAAGAACTTTTGAGTTTCTACAAGAAAAATTACATAGTATGTGTCAACAGTGGGCTGACTGACACAGACACGTGCAATTCTACTGTATGCTAGACCTGGATTTTGTATAATGTCTGACACAACAATCCAGTTAATATTTCAGTACAGAACCAGAATAACTGCAAAGACTAAATATAACAGCAGACCCATGAAATCAAAAGACACAACTAGACAGTTTTTAACTAATTACCAAATTCATTATTTTTTTTTTTTCTTTCCAAGGAAAAATTATAGTTAAGTCTTACCAACATTTTAGCAAAAACATATAGGAAATTCAAATCTGCTTATATTTTAAAGTTCTAGACACATATTGGGGGTCCTGGTGGACAAGTTGAACATGAACCAGCAATGTGCCCTTACCTCAAAGAAGGTGAATTGTATCTTGGGCTGCATTAGGCGAGGTATTGCCAGATCAGGCGAGGTGATCTTTCCCATCTGCTCAGCACTGGTAAGGCCACATCTCGAGTGCTGGGTGCAGTCCTGTGCTCTCCAGCACAAGAGAAATATGGAGCCACTGGAGAGTCCAGCAAAGGGCCACTAAAATGATTAAGGGACCTTCATACTCCCAGAGGATTAAAGGTACTTGTCCCATAAGGAAAGGCTGAAAGAGACAGGACTGTTCAGCCTGGACGAGGGAAGGCTCCGGGGGGATCTCAACAGTGTATATAAACACCTGATGGGAGAGTGTAAAGAGGACAGAGCCAGGCCCTTTTCAGTGGTGTCCAGTGGCAGGACAAGAAGAAATGGGAACAGACTGAAACGCAGGACAGTCCCTCTGAACAGCAGGGAACACTTTTTACCTGTGAGGGTGACTGAGTACTGGAGCAGATTGCTCAGCAAAAAGGTGGTGGAGTCTCCATCCTTGGAGATATTCTAAAGCTGTCTGGGCATGGTCCCAGGCAACCTGCTCTAAGCGGCCCTGCTTGAGTAGGAGTATAGAACCAGACAACCTCCAGCAGTCCCTGCCAGCCTCAATCATTCTGTGATTCCATAATACTACATTTACAAATTAAAACACTAAGTTTGCTTATCTAAGAACTAAAAAGCTTATTTACTTAATTATTAGTGGGTTCATGAAACCTGTCAAGAGGAACCTTATTTACCCTGGATGTCAGGATTTATCTCAATATCAGAAGCGATTGATAATTATTTGGGGGGGGA
The DNA here is from genome assembly GCF_000699245.1 of Pterocles gutturalis. Lineage (NCBI taxonomy): Eukaryota > Metazoa > Chordata > Aves > Pterocliformes > Pteroclidae > Pterocles > Pterocles gutturalis. The sequence continues at coordinate 3,234 of NW_010115839.1, read as the reverse complement.
GGGTGCATGGAAATCTTGACAAATACTCTAAAAAAAATTACCTTTATTTATGGTACCTGTTTTTCCCTTTTTGCAGGTACTTATTCACATTCACAAGAAAACTCTGTAGAACTGGCTTAAGCATGAATTCACACTAGCTAGGTCTTTGTAGCTGTGAAACAAGCAGCTAGGAATAGTAGCATGACAACAAACAGTAAAAAACAACAGTGCAATTCTTACAGCTTCAAAAATTTTTTTAAAACTTATACAGGTGACTGGAATTTGTTTTCATAAATATTTTATTAATATGCTCCTGTTAGAAGTAGACAGGGTTATGATCCTGAAAAAAACCTTATGTTTGCTTAATTTGAAGCGCAGGAACAACCCTCCTAAAATTAAAGTAGTCAAACTAGGAATATATAGATGTAGCTATATATATATGCATACACACAGGCATTAGGCATATATAGGGAGATATAGACACATATTAATCAACTGTTAACATTTGCCAGGAATCAGGCCTGTATTTTTCACCGCAAACTGCTAAAAATCAGTCAACCCATACATTTCACTTCTATTTGCACCTTCTAATTCTGCTACTCCTCACACACATGCACATTCCACTTGAAAAATGGTCTCTGGAAAGAGCTAGTGTTTCCTTTGAGGATAAAATTTACATATATGCTCTAAAGCATCTATTTGAAACAGTGCCTCAATTTATAAATTCTATCATTCAAGAATTACACGTACAATTTATGTTCACAAACTGCCTTATAGTCCCGTTATAACAGTAGAGAAATCTGAAGTCATTTTAATCTTTTTAATTTTGTCATTAGAAGTAGAGCCAGTGCGTATATATAGTATTTAAAATTTGACAACTAATTAAAATTTTTCTTAAGCTTTCAAAATTAAATCTTTTGTGAGTGGCTTTGCCTCTTAAAAAACCAAAACAAACCACAAGAAACCCAAAGCAGAACAACTGTTGTCTACCAGGCAAGATCTTCCAGTCACATACTGCTTTAAGTTTGAAATGCATATATTTTTTTTTAAAAAACAAGACCGAACAACAACACCCCCAAAAAAACAACCAAATAAAAAAGCATATTTACAGAGATATAATACACAGTCTGGGAAAACAAATGAAGGATGAGCAATAAAGCATGAAAATATAAACAGATTAAAGTCTACTTCTGTCTGAAAAAATGACATTTTATCTCTAAATATTAAGTACCATACTATGAATTCTAAATTATATCAAAGGAAAAGATATCAAAGACAAACACACGCAGTGCTTATTTTTCCGTCTTCTTTTAAGCATATGATTATTTACCACCCAACAGGTAATTATCCACTTTTCCTTTATTCTAAGCATCTATTCACTCCTCTAGAGAATGTGATTTGCATAAAGGCGATCTCCTGGGAGTTTTGGCTCTATCTTAAAAATCACGATCAATTTCTGTGTAATCCAGCTGGATATGAAGCAAGATATGGCACACAGACGAATGGAAATGCAAGAAGCACCAAAGCGTGAAAGAAAGTCACCTTGAAGGGCTCATACTGCAGCATATTTTGCCCAAGGTTTTGTAGCTACATTCACATGCATGTTCAAAATATATACTGGCTAAGCATAAACTGTATGAACAGTCACCTAACAGAGCAGGTAAATGTTACCAGAATGTACATCCTAGCAAGGTTAGGATCTAAGTAAATTATGCCTTATTGATAATTTGTTTTTTCTCCTATTAAGTTGACTAAAACTTCTGCATAGGTAAGTCTGGATAAAAAAAAGGATCCTTTCAGCAAAGGGCATCTGTATCTCATTTGCCATAGAAAGGCTACAGCATGTGGACTATCTTTCTGAACCAAGAATAAAAGGTACAAGTTTATCATTCCTGATTAACAGCTTGAAACCTTGTGATGATGTTAATTTGTCCTCCTATTTTGGGCATAAATGTTATCCTAGCACTTTACTGGTTCTCCCCTGCAAGGCCTGCTAGGTCAGCCCATTCTGAGAATAACATTAGGTTATTTGTCTAAAATATATCTTTCTCTGAAACAATCAGTACAGAACTCCCCACCTAAACCATCTAAGATCAGATTTTGATTTCACTTCAAAGAATAAAAGTAACTCCAATGAGCTGATTTTCACAGGCTCCCTTCAGACTTCTGCAACTGCGAAATGCCTTTACATCCTTACGAGCAGCACATTTCAGAAATGTACTCAGTCTTCAGGGAACTAATGCCAAGTATTTAAAGGTACAGTCACTGCCAGCATGAAGGAAGAAGTTAAAACCTTCATATAAGTCTCTTCACTGAGACAGTAACTCATACCTAATGATGAGAAAAGGTATGAAGCCTCCAACATCTAAAAAAAACCCCTAATCTTTCCATTAAACTTAGTACAAAATACCTTACTAAAACCTGTTAAAGTCATTAAATTTGTATTATTTGTCATCAAGGCATATTGATGACACTGAAAATACAGATACATGTAACTGCATCAAATAGTAAAAAAATCACAAAGTTTAATTATATGTTATCCTTAGTCATGTGGATGTTTAATGAGAAATATTATGATGTTATGAGGTTGTTTTGTAAATAGGAAACATATAGACTGGCATACAAAATTGTGCCAAAAATCTTGCACTGTTTGGTAAAAAGAATTACTCTCATCAGAAGCTAGAAGCTGTTTAGAAAAATTTCCAAGCACTAAATGTCATTTACTTAATATAATTCTAATAATTCTGAAACTACCTAGAAACCGGGGATCTATATTTTTTTTTTTTTTAGATACATTGTTTGTAAACCTGTCCCGGGTTAAGCTGAGACAAAGTTAACTTTCTTCATAATAGCTAGCAAGAGGCTGTGTTTTGGATTTGTGCTCAGAAGAAAGCTGATAAAAAGCAGTTTATGCGTCTGCCAAGGTCTTTCAGCTTCTCTGGCTGTACGCAAACAGGAGAAGCTGGGAGGGAGCACAGCTCCAGTTACTACCCAGGATTTGATCTCAGGCTCCGGACTGAGACCCAAAGTGGCCAATAATCTATTCTATAACATACACGTCATGCCCAGTATATAGGTGAGGACCCTCCGGAAGATCGGCCCTTTTTGGTTCTGGATCAATTTTGCTCTGGCTCATCTTGCTCCAGGTGGTCGCTCTCCCAAGGCCTCCCCCCCACCACCCCGGTCAGCACTCAGTCTGGGACCCTTGGACTGTTATCTCCATTTCGTGAATGCGGTTTCAGGACTCTCCCTGCT
>NW_010115838.1:75784-78586 GCF_000699245.1 Pterocles gutturalis | reverse complement strand
ATATATATATATGTATACACACACACACACAGAGTGAGAGATGGTTTTCTTCAGTTCTCTACTCCTTCAGTACTGTTTCAGTAGAGAAAAGACATATCAATTACAGCACAAAAGAGAGAGAAAAATATTTACCAGATTAGGCTCTCCTTTCTAATCTCTTCCTTTGATTCTTCACAAATAAGTGGAAGGTCTACATACTGAGAAGCTTTGACAAGATGACTCACTTTAAATTCTATAATCTATGCAAACACTGCCAACAGATGAGAATGAAAATCAGATCTGACAACCTGAGTTGGAGTATTTCTTTTGCAATTTTCTACTCAAACTTCACGATGACAAGAAATAGTATTTAAAAGATCTAGTGAAACAGGAATGCTAGCAAAATGGTGCTGCTAGTTGACGCAATTTTATGTTCAGCTCTGACTGATGAATAATCATGTAACTTTTCTGTCACAATCTGCCTTAATTCTGTTAGTAGCTTATAAAATAGGCTGAATGTTGCCTTCATAATGGTATTTCCCTCAAATATAATTACTTAAAAACAGTAATTTATACACACTTTAGAATTAAGCATTTTAATTATGCAGCATATAATTCTTGCAAATAAATTTATGGGATAGCATAGATATTAATGTTTTCACTTAATTTCCCACTGGCATCAGACACGTTTCCTTTCAGGCTTTTGCTAAAAATTGGTAGCCTCAGTAAATTCATTGCTGAGGAGCTATGTAATAAGAAAGTATTCTGAAGTGCTATGAACACAAAGCATCACTGTGCACAGTTAAAAAAAAAAATAAAGTCAGATGTGTTATTTATTGAACATTGGTCAGGTAGCATATCACTCGTAAGACAGTATTCACCACTATTCACTCACACAGTGAATAATCTTTAATCTATGCCAGGAGATACGTTAATCTAGTTTTAAAATGTTCTGCAGCATCTTGCCACACCATATGTAAACTTTACATCATTGCTGTCTAATTACAGTGTTATTTAAAATAAAATTTCAGAAAAAAAAATTCAGATTCTAAGACAAGAAAAAGAAACGGAAAAAGCTAGGAAGCGCAGTTTTTACCCAGACAACAGCTACAACTTAGTTAAGCCCTGTGGGCCTTGAAAAAAACATTTTTAAATTATCAACTCTTCCCAGGGTATATGGCCTCTCTTAAAATAATCTAAAAAGCACAGCTAAACAAGTTCATTTAAACTCTTGGGGGAATAATTACAAGCGGTTAGACAGAAACACTGCTTTCAAATCTACAGATTTATAGTTTATAATAAAAGACATAAAATGTCCTCATGACTAGTCAATGCACTTCTAATAGAAAACAAAACCCCAGTGGTTTGTGACCATAATATCCAGAGAACTGAGATGTTTTGCAGATTTCAATTCACAAATAGTCTGCATGACTTTCAGCAGCCAAATTTTAAGTTACATGGAGCACATTTTATTCTTAAATTAAAATTGCAGGCATGCAAATGCTATATCTATTTTTAAAAGCAATCCCAAAAATTGTGGTCTGTGATTGCACCAGCTAATTATAAAGATGCCAGTACCAATACATAGTGAATTTTGCATCACTAAAACTAGCACATACTGGTTAAACCAGACATATTTTCTGAGCTCACTCATCAGATCACAAGATGTTCATCACAGAGACAAACTTACGTTTTCCTTGATGAGGGCAAGTATGTTTTATTTGTCTAAAGACAGTTCCATAATTCATCTCAGGGCATGAAAGGAAAACCTAGCAGGCACCACTCTACAAGAGGGATGAGCACCAAAGAAAACTGGACGGCAATTAATTTACTTATAATAGTATACTGATTGACTGTTTCATAAAAAACATTAATATCTAAGACATTTAACTCATCTGGAGATGAACTCTAATAGAATGAATGAAACCAAAACCAATGCTTAGGATACCTGGCAAATTCCAGATAACAAATGCTGTCATTTGCTGCCATTTACTGCTAGAATTTATTAAGCATGGAAAAAAAAAAAAAAAAAAGGGAATAGTATACTGATTGACTGTTTCATAAAAAACATTAATATCTAAGACATTTAACTCATCTGGAGATGAACTCTAATAGAATGAATGAAACCAAAACCAATGCTTAGGATACCTGGCAAATTCCAGATAACAAATGCTGTCATTTGCTGCCATTTACTGCTAGAATTTATTAAGCATGGAAAAAAAAAAAAAAAAAAGTGGGGTATGCACTTATTGGAGTTTATTTTTAATTGTATACAAAAGTAAAAACACACAGAACAAATTTTGTTTTTCCTTTGATGGATTTTTTCTGAACAATAGCACCAGCTGTTCACTTCCTTATTAAGAATACTTATGGATCTGGACAAAGTAATAAACTCGCCCTTGGAAAGCTACAAGATAACATATAAGGAAAGACAGGCATGAGAGTAAATCACAGTTCTGTGATTTGTAAGTGATATATACCCCCCTTTCCTATTTTAGTGCTTTCTTCTTCTATTTCCAGCCCTCATTTTATTGTCTTATTTCTACATATCCTGGTTCTCCATTACTCAGATTTTCTCATTAAATAATTAAGTAATCAGGTCCTTGAAGAAAATCTTCTGTTGTTGTCATAAATTTTTTCTCAATTCCAGACAACTGTTCATCCATCTATCCATTCTGAATTCCCTGTGTCCTCTCCTCACCCCCTCTGCTCTGTACAGATAAACTTGCAGTGTACATTCTGGTACTGTTTGGCATTGTTTTCCTGCAGTCTTGTCCAAGTCTGCCACCAGCTATTAAGACCTATATGACACAGTAACAAACC
>NW_010115838.1:41147-75753 GCF_000699245.1 Pterocles gutturalis | reverse complement strand
CTGAAAACTCTTGACTCAGGGTAGAACAGTTATCACTAAACTTTCAGGAAAAAAGGGAATTAGTAGGGAGATTACATGTAGCTCAGTTTTACATAATGTTCCCAGAGAGGAAGAACTAGCTCAGATACTACAAGTCTGTATTCTAAAAAGAAGTTTTTCGATATAGAAAATACTACTTCTAGTGTACAAAAAGAAAAGCTGTAGCTCTGGATTTCCAAGCGTAAAAACAGATACTAAGAAATATTGAAAATGAATGAAATTATATTCTCATCCTGCCTATGAGTACTTGAATTCAGGAAAATAAGAGTTGTCTGTTACCAGGCAAGCTTTTTTAACTACCTTGTAAATCTGAAGAAATAAAAAAACTTAAGAAAATACCAGAATAAACCTCAGACTTTGGAGACTTGATTTCTGCTTTTGTTTACTGTACAGAAAATGATGCTCACTGGCACAGAAACTATGGAATATTTTGTTCTTTTCTCCTTTAACATACTACTAAATACACAGTTCACATTCTCTCATGAAAGACTAACTTCCTTCTGCTTTTTAGAGGCAATCTAAGCATGTAACTGTTTCATAAACTTGAATTATCTCCTAGACCACTCTATAAAGAATACAGGGGGAGAGGATGTATAAAGTCTACTGTAGAAATAGTCCACTGATTTCAGGTGCCTGAGTTTTCAGAATACTTTGCTTTACACACATTTACTGCAATGATGAAATTCATTGCATGCTTTAGAGGTCAGATATTCCAGAGGTACCCATCTAATGATGAACTGATAATTACCAAGTAAGACTGTAATGTATGCTTTGAGTTGCTCAGTATCACAAGAGCACAACACAAGGGAGGCAGGAATGGAATCCCAAGGTCTGGCACTGCATCGAGCTGTCATAAGCAGGAAACCCTCCTCTTCCTTTCTATGAGTCCATTTACCATGATCTTCCTGTTGTGCAAAACTGAGACAGGCCCTAGAACAGAGGTCCTGTCTGAAAAGTTAAAGCGCTTTTACTGTTTTGATGTGACTCACCAACACAGCAGAGATGAACATAATATAGAAGTCCAGTGGAAAAGATAGCATGTTACCATCTAATTAAAGATTGTAAGTTGCTCCTAGCTTGCTTTTAGCTTGCTCCTTGGCTCCTGACTGCTTCAGTTATCTTTCTCCTAGACAAGGCCCACAAGCACCTCTACAAACTGCTGAATGTGGTGGATTGCTCTCAACATAATATGGAGACCGCACAAAGATTGGCACTTCTGCAATACACAATACTCCAAAACTACTTAAACTTTGCACTGCCAAAATGCTGCTCTAGCCTTTGTGCTCTGCTTCATGACATTCAACACACATCCTCAAAGTCACAATAAAGAAACATCACTTTGGTGGGCTGTAATGCAGTTCTCTTTTTTTTTTTTTTTTAATTATTTGATTTAAAAATCACACATCAAGTAATAACTACATTTTCAGAGTCACAGACACGGTCAAGTGGTATGTCATGCAGATACAGTCTGATTTAGACTTAAGTAGTGTGGAGGGGACATGAGCTAGCCTGTAACACTGCCTCAAAGAATAGTCCCTGCTCAACTTGTCCCTGTTTCACAGAACAGCTACAACTACAGAAAACAACTTAAGATGGCTTCTAAATACTTGCAAATTTGATGTTCTTTTAAAACAGCTTTTTAAGTGTTACATACACCTAGACAAAAAGACGTAACATTAAAAACCAGACATGTTCAGAGATGGACAGAAGTTAAACATGTTGATTAGAACTTAGATGTGCCTACAGCTTTGATATAAAGCCTATGCTTGATACAAAAGTATATCTGGCTCTATGTCATCTAGAGCTTTCCTGGATCAAGATGGAATATCATACGATCAAACTTTGATCAGTCCATGCACTACAGACGAGCTACACCAACTACAATAAGAGTCAGGAAAATGTTGATGATGCCTTCAACTTATGCACAGTCTGTCACAAAGCCACTACATTATTTTTTTAAGCCATAAATAAAAAATAACTTCTGTACTAGTATTCCTCACACATGCTTATTGTCCTTTTTTTACTCTCTTTAATACAGAAATTCTTTAACTGTTCAATATTTTGTTATCCTTTGATGTAGAGCAAAATATCTCTTCTAAAGACAGAGTTCAAGTATACAGAACTTCAATAAAGGACTTCATAACGAATCCTAAATAAATAAACAAAGCCATGCAGTGGTTTCATTTCTAAGTTTTCTCAACACTTCATATTTATATTAGCCAAATTTTCCAGTTATGGTCTCTGTCTCTACAACCTTTGTCTCCTTTTTCTTTTTCCCTGACTCAGGTCCTTCTTAGAATCGTGTCTTCTTTTGGCATACAGTGGAAGGTGTTTCATAAACTGGAGGGAATAACAAAGCAGATACAGTTTTTAACATGAACTATAGCCACAATGGAATATTTATTCCCTGAGCACAGAGCTCAGTGAGAATACGTGACCACAGTATATCCTCATGCTAAGCCAAAAGAAAGGATGGAAAAGTGCTTGGTTTAGCCACCATAAGTTACTGAAGAAAATCTTCCCCCACACCCTGAAATGTTTCAAATTAATAAATGTACGTAGTTTTCAGGGATTCACAAATCATCTCTTAGGAGTCAATTAATCAAGTAAAAATGTTTTAATCTAGACAAGTGCCTACTCCTTCAGAGCCAATTATTTTTTCCATTGTATACTGTCGAATCTGTGAAGTGACAATGACCTGCATGAGAGAAAATGTGACATGGCTAAAATCTTGTCTCTACCTACATCAATAGCAGTTTTCCCATGACTTCCCAAAAGATCATTAACTCATTGACACCATAAAAATATGATACAGCAGCACTTGTAAGATTCTGATACTTGGAACTGTATTTTGCTATGAGCTAGGCACTTCCCCTCTTTATACTTCTTCTTGAAAATGTTCCTTTTCCCATTAGACTCACCATTACTAAAATAACAGCTAAAGGGGCAATCTGTCACCCATCCAACAAATGAACTACAAAAATACTGGGGAAAGCTGTCACCTTCCTTTATCTTGTTTCAGGACTATTTAGCATGACAGGAGAGAATTTGTGCTGTCATTTGTGTATTACATAAGGCTTAGCAAACAGCTTTATTTAATCAGCAAAAAACTAGTAACAGCCACAGCAGGTTCCAGCAGAAAGATGAGTCAAGATGGTTCTAAACATTAATACCTCCAGTAGCCAGAAAAATAAAAGGACAAGTATTTGATCCAAAGGTTCTTTAAAAAATATATGGTGTCTTGCTACGGACAGTGCACCTCGCTGTAGAAAACTGAAATTCTGAGGTGGCTTTAAAGCGCTCTCCTTTATCTTCTGAACCTCAGGTATGTTGGGGAGATGATGTCTCAGTCTCCAGAGAGAAGAAAGATACTGTTCACACAGCACTTCTACTCACCAGTCCTTGCAGCAGCAACGGTGTTGGCTTTGAAGGAAGCCAACTGTCCTGCTCTCCCAGCCAGATGTAAAGAATTGCATTGGTGGCCACTAGAGGGAGGATTAGGAATATAGTAAATTGTGGGCAAAAGGCACCCATGATGAACCACATGGGACAACCTACACATCCCCCACCACGGCCAAAGGTCAGTAATTCTCAGATACTCTTACGGGCTGGGTAGTATAATCCAGTTGTTATCATCTGTTACAGAGGAGATGCCAATACGCATCCTAAACTTTGATGCCTGGAGGATAGGAGGGCTGACTAGGATCATGTGAAGCGTACCTACAAACACACAAAGACACATTTCCTTTATTTACAGTTGCCTTATTTGCCTTCTGGTTTTTAATCTCCTTAGTTAAAATCTCTGATGTCCTTTATCAAGAAAGCTCCCATGAAAAGCAAACACACCGACTTCAAGAGAATCTCAGAAGCAGCGTCAGCAGAGAGACACACTGTGCCAAGATACATGGTATTTGACAAAAACATCTGAACATATTAAGTGTACTTGAAAACAACAAAATCATTTGTGATAAATGTTCTTTCACTAAATTAAGGTTTGAGGCATGTCTGAAAGAAATGTTTTCAATTAGTTACCTAATTACCTAATTAGATAATTACACAGTAAAGTATATCCTGCAATTCAGTTTACCCTGTAGCTTGACTGCCTGGTGTCTTACCTCCAGCACAAGTGGCAGAACATTCCGACCAAGGCAGATGATTCCATGCAAAGCCAACTTCATTGTCTCCACTGCCAGTGCGAGAGATGGGAACATTGAATTTATACCTTATACCCAAATTTTGTTCCTGTAGCAGAATCTGTAGTTGAAAACAACTGGTTATACCATTAAAACAGGCAAGCAGAGGGCAACTACAGTGACATTTAATCTACGTGTGTGTTATGTCCTATGGAAGGGAAAAAAGTAATAAAGGAAACCATAGCAGTTTTTTCAGGTATTCCCAAAATAATCTGGACTAATTTTTAAAACATATTTAAAAAAAAGTATTATTGTCTAAAGTGAGCTGTCTTTTTTTCCCCCTTAACACAACTTTATAACTTCTGTCAGTTCTTTTTTCTTGACATAATTGTTCTAAAAAGCCAGTCTTCACAAAATTAATGTCTTAACAGAAATTAACTTGACAGTTGAATAATCATGTGAGGTCAAAGTTGGATAAAGACATTACTGTGCAAATGTGCAGCAGTCCTCAGTGAAATCTTGTGAGGAGCTACCCACATAACCGTTATGAGACTAGCTCTGTCCTTGTTTGCACTTCTAGTGACCATAGTAGTAATAACAGTAACAGCAACACACTGTTGCTGAAGTCATGGTTTTCCACAATGCAATAGCCAACAGCATTCCCTTGGTGGAATCATACCTGTGACTCCTTTAAAGGAATATCAAAACTTTCGCTGCAGCCATGTCACTGCAAGTGATATAGATGGAAATGCATGATTTTTTATCTACCCTCACTGTTGAATTGCACTTCCACATAGCACCTGTCCAATGCTAGCCTTTGACTCTCTATCAAACTTATTCTCTCTGTTGTTAATGATATATTTCATGTTAGATGCAGCAAACTGACACATCTTAGATCCACTTGTCACCTCCTTCTACCTTGTGATATTTTGCAGAGGCATATCTGCCTACCTCCATCGGACAAAAGAGGAGAGAACTTTCAGTAAGAAAGTCAGCGGGACTGACAATGAGAAAAGGCACTATAATCATTGTGGAACTCATTCTGTATGGACTCTCTAGCTTATTCACACCTACAGCAGAAAAAAACAGGATTCAGGTGCCTAAAATGTGACTATTCAGGCAACAATCATTCTATACACAAAAATATCCCATCCGGCTCAAGCAACCTCTGAACTGCAAATCTGGCAGCTGACAGAATACACTGGACAAGTACCACCTTGTTCTTATCCTCCTCCTCAACACAGCAGCACAGCAGTAGGGTCACTATTGCCTGCTGTCAGAAACAGGGTATCAGGATCCCAGCCACATCTTCTGTTACATTCTCATGTCTTGTACAATCTGTTCAGAGCAATGTATGTCACAGAAACATATTTCAACATGGGTCAAATCATGATGCTCTTGCTGTGGTACAAGTATACCTCACACTCAGGCCAGGCTGAAAACCACTGACATCTACAGAACTGTCAAACTGTATTTCAACAGTTCAACGTATCAGCAGTATGCAGAGATACAATATACACCCTATTTACAATTTCAGCTACCATTATTCTGAACCACATTTAACCGAGATGGGGCTTTTTCTGTGAGATTTCCTAGAGCTCTTCTGACTTTATCCCCATTTCATAACAATGTTTGTCAGTCAGTTTTGAAAGGTAAGAAAGCTGCGTTAAAACACAAAGTCCCAGCTAGGCAAGCTGTATACTCTTTCAAAACACAACCAAATAGGTCGGGATTTCATTCACAGTCTTGTCTTTTCTCAGAACACAAATAAGTATTTCAAATTTTAGAAATATATTAATTGTAACTTTACCATGGCTATGAGATTTTCTGAAGTAGGGCCTAGTGCTTCCAAAGACTCTGGTTCATCTGTTGGCCTCTTGTAATGGAAAGCTGTTCCAGCAACATCAAACTTTCTTGGCCAGTCAATAGTCCAGGCACCATTAATATAGTAGTCATCCTCTTCAGATTTTAAAGCTTAAAAAAAAATACAAGCCACCTAAAAATTGGAAGCAGTATTTATAATGGAGAAGCTATTGCAAATTAATCTAATAATCTCTTACGAGTGTGTGAGTTTCGGCCCAATGTCAGTGTTTTTTTCAAGTAACATAAAGTCTTTTCTTCAGCTCTGGTCAAAATATCCCTCATGCAGTTTGTCAACATTGCCTCTATAATAATCTTCAATGTGTTGGCATACTCGGCAGATTTCAACATGCAGGTGCAATACAGAACAAAACAAAATGCCTCATGCAACTTGCAATATATCTTCAACTTTAAAATCGAGTCCACGTGCAATTTATGCTGTTCTATGTAAGATATATGTAGGCCTTAAATGTAAATCAATTATCAATGTAATCTTTAGATTAAGAAGCTAGGGCATGGGATAGGTATCTCAGATAATGTGCACAGGAAAAACAGAGAAGGAACATTCAGTCTGTCGTTTGGTGCTAATCAGCTCTTGCTTTGTTGCCTTTATCCTCTGGAGTTTTTTATCCTCTTAAAGCAAAAATTCAAGACATTTCTACTACAAACCCAAATACTAGGTACTTAACATGATTAAAAATTTTATTATTTCTAATATGCAGCCTTAAACCATAAAAGTACTGTAGATAAAACATAAAATTTCTTAACTAACCAACCAATTAGGCTGGACAAGCACATATTATTCAGGTATTTGTATCTGCTATTGGTGAAGATTACCAAGTTATTCAGTATTCATATTTACTTTAAATAAAACATGTTCTTAAAGGCAAATGATGGTTGAAAACACATTATCCAATAGCCATGTCGTTTTTTGTAGAGACAAATAACTGACTTTACTAGATAGGGAAAAAACTCACCTCATAATCATAAGGAATGAGACAACTTATGACCAAGTTGTATTCTCAACTACATCTGTGTGGACAGATAGTTTACCTTAAACAGTTAGGGAAAATGTCTCAGTGATGATCAAACTGACTAAAACAGGTCAGAGAGCCCACACATGAGCAGCACATAGTTGAACAGGCAGTAATGTTCTGTTGGTGACAGCCATATTCAGCAGGGATAAGTAACCACTTCTATCTGCACCATAAGGTCTGGAAAGAAATTTCTTTCTACAGCATAAATCTTAGTCCACTGACTTCCCTAGATTTACTCATGTGCTTTGAGTAAAACAGCTAGCTCTGACACATTCACTTGTCTGGAATTCTCTAATTCATTCAGATTCCTTACTGTCTATATAGGTTTTGTAGTACAAGAAGGAGATAGTAAAAAAAAGTGAGTATGGGAGAAACAAGACAGATCGCAAGCAGTACTGTTCTAGAAGAAAGCAGAAGTACTTCACTACTTATCTATTTTTATGCAGGTCTATGAAATAACCATGTTACCACTGAACAGCAGTATTTTGTTTCATCAGTGGTTCCATTTCCACATAGCCAAAATTTGTACCCATCCTGCTTTTACAAAATCTAGATTAATTAAAAGAAGGTCATAGGGTCTCCCCAAAGCTACCGAGACATATTAAGTGTCTCTTACTGTGCCACTCAATCCCAAACATTTCCTTGTCAGTATGTCTAGGATGTACTAAGAGCAAATAAGGAAGTGAAATCTTTATTTACATTATTTGAGACATAGGAAAAACAATAAGAAATACAAATGATTGCAGGAGAACAAATGTTCTCATACATGTTTACATAACTAATAATTCTGAAATTATACGCTATCAATTGTATGTATGCTATACACACTTAAATTAATGTATATCCAGAAGCAAAGCAGTTTATTTTTTACCTGATTGACAAAGAAAAATACATTTGCATTCTGTAAATAGATTTACCTAATGTCAGTTGTTACCCATAGGTGAAAGCCACACAGTTGCGAACAGCAGTCCGGTAATATAATTACACGACAATGACAACACAGTGGCATAATGCAATTTTGTTGTTGCTGGGCTATTTGTCGGACAGATCAGTTTGAACTACCGAATTACATATGCAGCTGCAGAAACGTGCTTTTGCCATCACAACACTAAGAGCGATATTGGTGCAGAAATGATCAGCCAGAGACAGGGGGAGGGAGGACAAGTGCTGACTGAGCTAACTGAATTGCCAAATGTCTAACTGCAGCCTAAATTTGAAGTCATAGCTTGCAAGAGAACTGGATCTTAGGTTAAGGAACCACACAATGCTTCTTGCAAGTTAGTTTGAAAGCCTGCTAACTGAAATGAACAAAGAAGAAACTCTGAAGCCAGTGTGACAACTACAGAGAAAGAGGGGTTTTTTTCTTTTTTTGTATACTTCTAAATTGAGACATTGATTTCTTAGACTGCGGTCACATATTTGGCAGCAGTGCCCATAAACCAAAATATAATATTATGTGTAAATGGTTACTTTCAGCTGAATCAGTTCTCTAATCTGGTTCATGGTGTGGCCACTCAAACAGCTGTCCTGGAACAACAGAAGGAACTCCATAAAGACAGGGAAGGAGCTGTAAATTTGACACTGCCACTAAAGAAATATCCATAAAACAATACCCTTGAGGTATATATTTTAACATAACAAACTAATTTTTAACTACCATTGTGCTTGTACAGTTCTTTTAAGGGAGCAGACAAATTAGAAGCCTTCCCTTCCCCAGAAATTGGTGATCCTAAAATTGTGATCTGGTTCACACTCATGACAAAACATCCCATCACAAAATTATATGGCCCCTCCAACTTAGTAAGATTATCTTTCATTAGGATATAATGGCACCTTTGAAAGCTGGAAACACAGGAAACCAATGAAAGAGAGGAATCCTCCATTTGGGCTTCTGTGGCATGAAGCAAGGTAGTGAAGAGAGAGCCTAAAACTCATGAAACCCCTTGGAATTGTGATAAGCACGTACAAAAAGTGTTCACGCACCACTTTACATTTTTAGATCTGTGTCTAGATTAAATATCAATGAAGTTCTCTGTATTTTTTATTTAGGCAAAAAAAATTACATTTTTCTTTCATTTTATACAGATGGTGTGAATCTAAATGCTCGTCCCTCTACTTATAAAATAGAGGAACAAACTTAATTGTAGTACCTAAAAGTTATCTTCTTTGTTCTGGTTTTCAGCTGCCTCTGGAATAGTTCTTAGCAGAAAATGACCATGATAGGATGCATTGTAGGCCTCTCTCCCACCACCTCTGTTTGAAATGTCACTGTAGGATATATAAGCAACCTTACCCGCAGTACATTTTGACATGAGGGAGGGGCCAGGGGAGTGTGATGCTGAAAGAATAATAAGCACTCTGCTGCTGGAGTAGTAGTGTTATTGCTCCTGCAGAATCAAGGGAGACGATTGATTATCTGTTGAATTACAGAAGGCTGGGGGCCAGCAGAAAGAAAAGTAGGCATCCAACAGTAAAAGGTACCATTATTATCAATACAATCGATTCAGGAACTATGAACCTAGGAGGATAATTGCCCTTCTAACTCACACTTACAGGCATCACAATCTATTCCACATGTCAGTGTCACATCTATCAACTACATGGAGTACAGACTGACAAAAGTTGCCTTATCAGCTGCTGTTCAGGCTAAACAGGTAATAACTTTTGATTGTTTTAATCTGTTAGTTTGTTGTACAACTAATCAGCTCTTTAATCTATTTTTGACTAAGAAATGTGTGTTCTTGCACTACTGTGTACTGACTGCTACGCAAATCAGGGAATAGAGACTTTCAGGAATGCATGCTGTCTTGAGCTCAACAAAGCCAGATTTGTACTTATCAGCATTAAAAAAAACAGAAAGCAAATTTAACACAGTCTTTAAAGAAAGGAATAACAATCTGGAATTTAATTGTGTGCTTTACAACAGGCTTTCTGAAAGATGTCAATTAAAGACCTCATTTTTTCTGCACCTTACTTTCCTTATCTATAAAACACAGATGGCACCTGGTCCCTACAACACAGCAACACAGAAACAGGAATTAATACACTAAATTGCCTTAAGATAAGGAGACCTTATTGTTCGCATTTAAGTAATTAGGAATAATCCTTCCAAGAACAAAACTGTGTTTTAAAATAGCATAATCCCACAAGACCAGGGACTTCCCAGATGGAAGGCACTACCTCAGAGTGGGACAGTTGAGTGTTCCTCATCCACTTCAGCTCAAGCCTGACACCATAACTACAGCGAAGTTGACCTAATTTTGCATTGAGTGGATGAGAAATCACATTACGTACGTCATTAGCTCCATTCAAGAGAATACATCTCAAGCAAATACTGCAATAGTCTGATCTCAATCTAATATTAACAGTTAACAATTCCCTCTGCTTCTTCTTCTATGTCTATGGTTTGGTAAAACCAGGAAATGTACCTTCAAATCACAAACTGACTTTATAATGGTCTCCTATTTAAGCCATGCTCTTACCAATGTAATTCTTCGACATTGCCACTTCTCTTATTTCAATGTGCACAGAACCTCTTGGAATTTGAATCACTTCCATATAGCCTATAAGACAAAGGTAAATTTTATTTGTTGTTGTTTACATTAATCAATATTAGTAATGAAACTAACTATTAATAAATTATTTACTACTAAAAATTATTACGAGATATTGGATTCAAATGTACTTGAACATTTTCTTTCATGGGATATAAAGGAAAACTTCAAATTTCATACAAAAAGTTGAAAGTGATAGCAAGAACTTACCATGTAGTCAGGAACTCCTTTTTTTAAAGTGCTAATAAAGTCTTTCCAACAGTGTATCACAAGTAATTAATGTATAAAATGACCTCAGGACCACAGGATAATTCAGGTTGGAGAAGACCTTAGACAGTCATTTACTTCAAGTTCCTGCTACAAGCAGGGTCATCTAGGAGATCAGACCAAGTTACTCAGCACTTCATCCTGCTGGGGTTGTGAAAAACTCCAAAGATGGAAACTGTACAACCTTTGTGGGCAACCTGATTCACTGCTGGACTTTCCTCCTTGGGAAAAAGTTTTCCCTTCCATTTTGTCAGCACTTGTTTTGTTTCAATTTATAGCCACTGCCTCTTCTCCCACTACTGTGAAGAGCCTGGGACTGTCTTCTCCAGAACCTCCTCATAGGTATTGGAAGGCTAATACTAGGTCCCCACAAACCTCCTCTTCTCCAGGCTAAATAAGCCCAGCTCTCTCAGCCTCTCCTCACAGAGGGGCAAGCACTCCAGACCCCAATAATCTTTGTGGTCCCTCACTGAACTGAACTCACTCCAGTCTATCAACCCTTTCCTGTATTTGGGAGCCCAAAACTGGTAACACTAAAACTGCAACATTAATGTTAAAATCATTACATTAAAATCATACCAAAACATTACTCTTACTATACCACCATAACTAAATAATAAGAAAAAACCTGCACCCACTTCTTTTTAGGTGCATTAAAGACCATGAGAACTAAATATTCAGTAATGAAACATGTTGTATTTCACACAAATCCAAACTAATACAGAAAAAGGAAACAATGAGGCAAAAGGAGTCAAACTGAATGACCAGCTGCAATGCCATGCTGGAAATCAACGCAGCACTGTTATTTGCTAAACAGTCATCTAAATGTACTGTGTAATAGACTGGACATCTATGTGTGTACCTCCTCTGGGCAACGAATCATTGAAGAAACCTTCAATAGCTTCACATGTACTCCCATCTCCTCCACAAACACGGCATCTATCTTCCTTAGCATCAGATCCCAAAATATTATCACAACCTACATGCTGAGAACAGATAAAAAGAATTATTTTAATAGGCTGACTGTCTTGCACCACTATCTTAATAGGTTTTTTGAAGTGTTTCTCTCCAGTTTGAGATATTCAGTTCTTCTTTTTATCTACTCTGTTTTTTTGATAGCTGTTACCTAAGTGGGTTTTCACTTAACAGAGAAAGAAAATAAAAAGGCGAACAATCCATATTCTGGGTTGTTACCAAATCTTGATTAGCAAGTACTTTGTACTTCTACTGTGACTTTCAGGAAGGGATCTCACAGCATTTTACAAGCAATGTAATTATTACTCTTATCAATAAATGATTAGTGACTTTTTTTTTAATATTACAACAACTAACTGTGTTCCATCCGTATTGCTTTGTTAAGGTAAACATTTGCTGTGTGTTCCTTAAACATTTATGCAGCATAAACAGTATTATTGTTCCCAAAGGTATTTACAGGTTCCGAAACAATATTTCATATCCTCCAGGCAAAACTTGCAATTATTTTCACAAGTTTGAATGTAAAGTGTGGATGACGTCACTGTAAGAATGAATGCTGAATGAAACTTATTGAGAAGCTGAGTTACATGCTGTATTAGATAGGATTCAAAAGCCTTTGGAAAAAAGAGGTGCTATAACTGATCATAAAAAGTACACTATACTTCTGACTATCTACTTGAGAAATCTATGTACAGTGAATGATGATCAACTTATTGATTCAGCTCTATTACAAAGCTAATGAAAACAGAGACCGCTGGATCCTTTAAAAATAGAGAATGACCAAGTACGATGTAAACAGAATGAACACTGCAGATTGTCAATTTTTAATTTGTTTTATGCAAAAAAGGGAGACAGCTACCTAACTTAGTTTACTATCTAGCAATATTATCTATCGTCTTGTAAACAGGTAATACATAGGTCACTAGAGAAGGTAAAATGCTTTAATTAGTTGACAAAATAGTATCATTCTAACACTTTACATTTCAACTTTCTGATTCACCAAGAAGACAGAGGCCCAACTTTATTACATACCTAATTCTCAACCTGAGATTTAGTCTGATTATTAGTTTTAAAATATTTATCAAAACTACTCAAATCTCCTCAGGTATAAAGTACACCAGAATCCCACAGGTTACTTCTTGTGCGTTTTGTGGTTTTTTTTTTTCCTGTTAGTTTACTAATTCATAGCAAGTGCTTTTGGTCTCATCAAGTTATTCAACAAACACATCTTCAGCCCTCAATTTAGCAAAGAACTTAAACATTGGGTTAAGCTTTAGTTACATTAGCAGTTTCAGTGAGATCAAATAATTTTAGAGTCACCAGCACTGTTCAGATATCTAGACTTAATAATTAAACACTTTCCTAAACTGAAGCAGCAGTGGGATGTATATAACCAAAAAAATGTCACAAACCTCCAATTCTATTCAAATTAATGTAACACAGTTCTATAGGAATCTTACAAGATAATCAGAGTTTTAGTAAATGGGCAAAAAGTTGCATCACTATACACTTTTTCCTTCAACTACAGAGCAATAGTGACAACCTTCTGTATCAAGTACATTAACAGCAGAATTGTTTGAAACAGCATGAACTAGGTAAAGAGAAACAGATCAATACGTAACATTTACTGTTTTGCAGCTAGAGTGGTGTTCTAATTGGAACGATGGGAACAGGCCTTGAAACAGTGAAAGGAATCTGTTCATCTCCTGTTGCCCTTTACATCATTTCTTCAACAGAAACCATAAAGCAAGAAAAAATAAGGCAAAATGAACGTTCTATGAATGTCTGTGAGAAGCTACCGAAATTCAAATGATTTGTCTAATTTATGCAATACCATTTTAATCTTTTTGTCTCAATCTTACTCTTCAATGAACAAATTGACCTGTCAACACTCCTGTTTCCTGTAAGTAACAAACAAGTACCATAATTAAAGGTAAGAGATAGCAGACACAACAAAGGAATCCATAAGTAACTTTTGTAACCTTGCATTCTCCATTGATACAGATATCCAGTGAATCAGCATTGCACTGAGTCCCATCTATTACTGCAGGAGCACGTTCAGTGTAAAAATTATAACCTTCAGCCAAGCAGTTTAATGCACATGGTTTAACCCCACCTGGACAACAAAAACAAATGAAAAAAAAAGCCCAACAGAAATCTTGCAAAGTTAACAATTAGTTGAAAATATATAAGCATAAACATCTGAAATTTATAATCTCATACCTGACACATATAATGTATACACTTTATTTAACTTCCCTTTATTGATTTCTCTACTTGACTCTTCTTTCTTGCAAAAAAGATTATTTCGCATAGTAAGATATGGCAAGGTTGGCTGGCTCCATAACGATTCCATTATGTTAATACAACCCTAATGATTGTTGAACAATTTAAAACAATAAGGATACCACTTCACCAGTTGAAAAACAAGAATAACAAAATAATTTAGTGCTAAAGTATATCAGGATAAATATCAAAACCAAGATTAGACTATTTCAATTAGGAATTTAGTCCTATTGAATTACACTACAGCTCAGACCACGCAATCACAATGATCCTTTTTAGGCTTTCAATATAAAATAGCTAAGAATGAGACCGTTTAAGTCAATAAAATAAAAAAATACAAGGGGGAACACGGACTTATTTAGTCAGGGTTTAGAACAGGAAAAACCAAAATAATAAAAGGGCAACCTATGAACTTTGAACAACAGAAACATAACCAAACTTGATTAAATTGTCTCAAAAAGAAATCACAACTCTCTTCCCTGCTACAAAATATATACAGTGCAATTATGTATAATTCAATTATTGAAGTAGTCTTTAGAGACCCTCATAAATGCTTCTTTCTCCTTTTCCTACTATTCTGACCTTAAGAAAAGAAAACTTATTGCGAGATTTTTTTATACTAAACCTATCACTGTAGCATGAAAGGCACTTACAGATCACCTATGGAATCTCTTAATTCCATCCTCTAATTACAGGGGGAGAAGGGATCCATATTTTTAAAGTACAGTCCCTACAACAATGCTCACTCTCCTACACAGTAAAATAGAACTCTACCAGAATAGAGATGGCTCTTTGCAACATTTTCAGCAACTGACAAAAGTACAAGCAAATGTAGCTCATTGTATTTTAATCAAAACATTCTATTTACAAACATTACTCTCTATATGACATTGAGATAATTTTGAAGACTTCACACATGATAACACTTCTGCAGAGCTAACCATTACCTCCAGTGTAGGGTTTCCAGTTATAATACTTTCCCCGGAAAGGCATATTGTCAAAATCTGCACATTGCTTCTCTCGAAAATCACGGGCCCCTGAAGGACATGGCTAAAATAATAAAGAGAAGAAAAGGAATAATTTCTTACAAATATCAACATAAAAGGAAATGCTTATATGCTTATATTGCAAACATAATCGTGCAAGAGACTAGGAGGTGGTTCCCTCCTTTATCTTGTGGCTCTGACTCTGAAACTTGCTTTATTGCTTTACAGTTGAAGGGTCTATTTTGCAATCTTAGGCTGGCATGCAGTAACTGAAGTAATTTAAACAAAAGTAAGTGTTACACAACATTTTCCATAAAACTGGACAATCAGAATCACATCAAACTATGCTTCATAATCACTCCATCAGGTACCTCCTTACAAACACACATTAAAAACACACAAAAAAATTAAAACAAAATCTTTTTGGTAAGAACTGTAGGCTCAGTTATACTGTATTAAGCAGCTATACTGAGACATGTTATTAAGACATCAATAAAAAAATTCAAACACTTTCTAGAGAGCTGTATCACCTCTGCTTATTTGTAGCCTTGACAAAAGCATTGTGTAAGGCTGAGAAAGAGAACAGATTATCATGTTTGGCTCTGATTTTTACCAGTCTTCACATGTGAAGAAGTAAAAACTGCCTTCATTTACCTTTTCATTACTTTGCATTACCAATTACAAAACTGTAAAGTATCTTTTTTTTACTTGGAATAAGGGTAGAAGTAAGTGAAATTCATCTCAGCAAGAATTACAGCAGAATCAGAATTCTTTGCTATTTCTCACATTTTTCATCCATAGGTTCAAAATAATACTGACAACTAATCTTGAATATACCCAGAAATTACATAGCACATTAAATATTGTTATCAATGTTTAAGTACCTGCTGAAATTTCAAGTTTCATCAGACAAAGTATTTGAAATACAGATTAAAACCATATTTAGTCTGAAAGAGAAAAGAATTTGTTTGACAGAAATCAGAGGTGTTAATAAACATCACCATTTTATGGTTAACAGACGACCCCATTTTATGACAGTTTTACTTGTCTTCCTCTGTATCTAAGACGGCACTGTTCAGGACTCTGAAGTGCATTGAAGTGAAAGGATATCTATGAACATGTATGATAAAAATCTACTGCACAATGCAAATATTAACAAAATAATTATAGTTCTCAGTATACATTAATCAAACTCTTATAACAGACAGTTATTGCAGTATGATTCAAAAACTAGAAAATTTTTCTCCAATTTTGAAGCTGTTGCGATATAAACATAAATAGTGGACATTAGGCAGTATTTAAATTTTCTCTACAAATCACTCAATTATCTCCTTCTAAGTAAAAATATATTTTTGAATATATAACATTTCCTGGTGAAAAAATTAAGTAGTGTAACTTCTTTAATTCAGTAACCCCTCAGATGGTAACACTGAGAATAAAAAATAACTATGCAAATAAAATAATAAGAATTTTCCAAGTTTTTTTAATAATAACACACATTAAATTTGCCTCTTTGCATCATATTCTCCAAGCAGTAGAAGGATCAGTCCTGACCCATGTCAAAGCTTGAGTCTGAATCTCCCCAATACTGGTCACTGCTCCCTGTTCTTCAGTCCCACTTGCTTAGGTACTAATTTACATGGCTGGTATTTTAACTGCACCAAGTACCCCTTAGAAGTTAACTAAATCACCCCCCCAATACCATTATTTTTCTAAATAGTTGTACTAGGACAAAACAATAAAATGCAAAGATTAGTGAAGAAAGATCAAGACTTCCATATTTATACTCTTTAAAAAGATTTAATTAACTTTTTTTTTAAAAAAATGCTAATGGGGAAGAGTTTACACTCAACAAAACTGACAACTGATAACACAATAGAGGGAGGAGTGCTTTAAAGGGCGGCTACAAAGAAGATGGAGACTCCCTTTTTGCAAGGAGTCACATAGAAACGTGGAGGGATACAGTGGGTAGAAGTTACTCTGGGGTGATTCTAATTGGACACAAGAGGAAAATTTTTCACAATGAAAACAATCAGCCATTGGAACAATCTCCCCCGGGAAGTGGTGGATCCCCCAGCATCGGACACTTAACATTCAGCTGGACAGTTTGCTGGGCCATCTTGTCTAGACAGTGCTTTTGCCAAGAAAGGTTGGACCAGATGATCCTTGAGGTCCCTTCCAACCTGGTATTCTATGATTCTATCATTCTATGAAAATCATAGGTATAGTAATGTAAAAAAGTTACTCCAAGGTAAGCTACAATATGCATTTACAAAGTGTCAGCTCTTTGGTGCTGTCTCTTAGTGTACATTCTCTTCCCAAAGTAAATATGCAATAACTGTGTCTCTATATTAGGCAAGATACTTCACTTTTTTCATACAGTTACAATACATGGATAACTCATGTCAAGCAACAAGCTGCTTGTGTTTCCAAATGCCTTTTTAGGAGAGTGCAAATCATGAGGCAGGAATCTAACAAACGTACAATAACTTAAAATCAGGTCTGAAGAAGGTCCTGAGAAGAAGATAATGAAATAATTAAAATTTAGAGGTTTTTTTTAAATTTGTCTTTATAAGAACATTAAAATTTTTACGACTGAAGCAAAAATAAATAATCTAAAGTTTTAACAAATCACTGAACCAACATTAACATGACACCAAACATCTTATCTCACAGAAATCTGTTTATCTTGAAGTTTAAAGTCAGGCAGACTTTAATAATTGAACTCATTGTGTTCCCTGTTAACAAAATGCTATACTACACCTCACAGATGAGAAACACAGCCAGAAGGCTAACAGCTGAAACTTAAGCACTGTTCCAAGACATAACTCTTTACATTAATGTGGTTTAGAAAAAAAGGAAGCTTGAAAATATTAAAATCATGAAAGCAATGAACAGTATCTGTGAATGTATGCATAATGGAAGAACCAACAAAAAACATTTGCTTACCTTCTATTACAAGAAAAGACTGAAGAACAAGAATCTTGTAAAGGTACATATACACACAAATTTTATATAGATAAACCACTCACAGAATTTGTAAGCAAAACATATTTCTTATTGTACATAAAAACTTACGAGGCTTTTACAATTTTAGATGTATATCAAATTAAACTTCACGTCCTATACATGTTTTAAATCAGACAATGAGTTAGGAGTAATTATGTGCCCTGCAATTCTATTAGTATTTTGTATTTTTTTTAATTAAAAGTACTTCGGTTGAAAAAATACGTATGATTTTGTTAGAGATAGTGTTATTGGTGGCAGAAAATAAGTTTCTGATGAGTGTGTTCCTTCTACCACCCTTTTGTTTCCAGAACTCATTAGCTAATGTTCTTTCTTGATCTCAATGTTTACATTAGTAAATGCCTTTTGAATTGAGAAGTCATATATGGCTTTGGAAGTGTTTGATGAGAAATAAGCCTAGTAGGATTGTGTGCACTGTTTCCAAAGAACTAAAATGGTCAAAAGAAAGAGCAACAGAACTAACTCATCTCTGAAGGAAAAATGAAGTCAAAATGAGGTTTTTTTGGTTTATGAATAGTAGGAGCTTTAGGGAGTGCTACACTGAAAATTACAGATAGGCAATGAATGTTGACACTGCAAAATAAACCTCAACAGAAAAGACGTACAAACAACACATAATTCATAAAAACAATGACAGATTTGCATGCTCTTAACGCTTACATTAATCACACATACCATTCCACTACAAACGTCAAGCATTAAGGACTATCATAAATCTTGAAACAAACTCTACTTGTCTCAGCAATTCTTAGTTACGTAGAACCCTAAATATTACTATAAAAGAAATAGAATCATCAAAACCATTAAGGCAGTAAATTTAAACTTCTGTAAGTACTAATATGTTTATGTACTGGAAAAACATACCCAAAAAACATGCTAAAAAGATTTTTTGCTGTCAAACTGTAAGAATGGCATTTCCAAATTGCCTGGCACAAGTAGCCAATTGTTCAAGATTTGCTTTTAAGACCTAGACAACGAAACGCAAGGTTTCCTTTCCAAAATCTTGTTTAAATTATACATTGAAATCTGAGTGTAGGTAGGGAACAAACATTTTGGAATAGAGGACTACAATTTTGAAGGATTTTGATAAATTGGAGCTGTGATTTGAAATAAAGCAATGGATGCAAATTACTGCACTTCAGTAGGTACAATCAACTGTGCAAACACAAGCAGAGGAATGTCTTCCTAACTAGCAGCTCTTAAGAAAGAGATTTGGGCATTAGGGATCAACACAGATTAAGTAAATATTGTCACTCCTTTAAGAAAAAAGAATGCAATACTGAAATGAATAAATGGAATCCCATCACTAAGATGACAGACTAAGTTCGAAGTTGTACTTATCTCTGACAGGCCTCAGCTAGAATCCTGTGCTGAGGTTTGGGCACCACACTTCAAGAAGATGTATGCCACTGAGATCATCATAGAATCAAGGATGGTTAGGGTTGGAAGGGACCTTTGAAGATCATCAGTTCCAACCCCCCTGCCAAGGGCAGGGACACGTTCCACTAGACCAGATTGCTCAAAGCCTCATCCAACCTGGCCTTCATCCAACCTTCCCCTCATCCAGGGATGGGGCATCCACAACTTCTTTGGACAACCTGTTCCAGTGCCTCACCACTCTCACAGCAAAAAATTTCTTCCTGATATCTAATCTAAATCTCAAAGGTTATTAACACAGAGGCTATCTAGTGTAAAGCCTAAACAGACACAATAGTATTCTTCAAACAGAGGAAAGGCTCCCATAGAGTGAATATTATCAGCTGTCTTCTCACTGGGGAAGGAGTAAGTAAGGGTCTTTAAAGGATGGGAAAACATATATTTTATGAAAACTGTCTGACTGTAAGCATATAAAAGAATCCTAATTAAATCCGGGGACTGGAGGTATTTCAAAAACAGGGTCCATTTCCTAACCATCAGTTAAGAATGGTTTAATGACAGTTCATTCTGCCTTTGAGACAGGGAATTAGCCTGTATGGCCTCCTCACATACCTTCTAGATGGTCCTTCTGTGACCCTGTAAGCTTCTTCACAGTAATAAAGAGAGAATAAGGGAAGCAAAACCAACTAAGAATAAAACTGTCTGAAAAGTATCCGACAATAAGAAATAAAATATGATAAGAATAAAGCAAATCCTAGCCACATTTCAACGGTATCACTAGGCAGCTATGGTATGAATGTTAATAATAAAAAAGCATTAAAAACCATTGCACATTTGTGAGGGATATATAGGTATATTTATATATGAGGTATATTTGTGTATTATGTAAACTTTCTTCTACACTAGTTACTGTGGCAGATGCTAAATAATATCTATCGGAGATAAAGATTTTAAATAAGAATGCCTGGACAACTACCTCACAAGAGTCCTCAAAAAGTTAAGGAAGAAGGGTTCCAGTGTGCCCATGTGGATTTTTAACAAATCTTAAGACTGTGCGTACAAACTGAGACAGTGCTAATGTAAAAAGTTCATTATTTGAAAAAATTGAAAAGTTGGCACAGACTTGACAGATACTGGTTTAAAAGAAAAATAATGATACAAATCAGTATTTTGTGTAAGAACAGGTTTTATCAACTAAAACTTTTTACAATTCCTGATTAAATTAAAAGGATTATGGAATATGCTTAGATTTTTGATAAGGCACTTAACTTACTAGTACACAACATTCTGACTGAAAAAAAAACAGAAACAAAATTGTACTAGTTCAGTAAAACATATATTAAATTCATTAAACATTGACCAAGAGATTTCGACAGATTACAATAAGGAATCATCACTTAGCTGATTAATTTGTAGGTGAATTTCCTATCAACTGTAAGAATAAGAAACACACTGTTACACAACATTTTCATCTGTGAATCAGAACTATGAAAATTCTTGCTTATGAAGTCTCCCAATTACAAAAATATCTCTGAGCAAAAATAAAGAGGAAGGTAAATTAACTACAGCAGATCATCAGATAAGCTGGATCCATTTAAAAGAAAATTGAACAAAGACAGCCAACTACAAAAAACCACATCTACAGAAAAAAGATGGTCAAAGTTTCAGAACGGTACACTGCAATTTGGAGGACTGTATGACTGGAAAAGTTTTACAGGTGCTACTGGACAAGGAGCTCAGCTTCAGTTTCTCTTACAACACTGTGGCCAAGACACTTGGCTGTGTGAACAGAGCAGCTGTAATTAGCAGTTGGAAAGTAATTTTTAATTTGGAAACTTGTAATACTGACTGCCTAATAATGGGAGTAACCTCCACAACAATTTTGCAGAACTATTACTTATGATAATCAGTGATGATCATAAAAACAAGGTTTTTTCCAAGGAATATTGAATCTTAACTACTGTATTTTTTCCTGAAATACATCAAAAGATAAACAAGTGAAATAACACTCTTAGGTACAGACTCTCCAACTCTTATGAATTTTCTTGATTTAAGAAGAAAATTAAGATGAATTTGAAGCTAAAATAATAGGAAAGCCTGTTTATGTTTGCAGTGTTACTGACTTGGAAACTTACCAGTCAAATTATTTATTGTTGTGTACTTTCTTCTTGTTCAATTTTTAACCTCCTTGAATTTGTAATTTAGTTTCATACTTTGATTTATACTCTGCCCCACCCCCGCACCCGTAGTTCATTATTTGATGGGCTCAGCTCTAAAATAAAACTGCATGATCATTTTGGTAATACAAGAACCAGCAGACACCTGATGGCAAAACAGCAGGTTTAAACACACCAAAAGAAATACATTTTCACAGAATGTGTAAGAGGACTGTGTAACACATTAGCACTGGAAGCTATAAAGGTATAAAATAAATAAGAGGGTTTAAAAGTGATTCATGGAGGATACTTCCATTTGTGGTACTTAACATGGTACAGATATAATGTGCAGCTCAAGGAATCTTTAGACACCCAGCTTCTGGAAACTCACACGGTATATCCATGGAAAAGCCATGCCTTGGCTGCCAGAAGTTTGCAATTTTTCCTTAAAACACTTGTTACTGGCCACTGCTGGGAGACAAGACGCTGGGCCAGACAGACCTTTGCTCTGATGTGGAATGCTCCTTGTTCACCTTTAACATGGATGTTCAAGTTGAACTCACTCCAGGCCTTCACACAAAGGCACCAACCGGGCATTACATTGAGATAGGTATCCTAACATATAGCAGAACATGTAGGGTACCTGCAATATAGAAGTGCCCTACAGGACCGTTTCCCAACAAAATGCAGAACTGACAGATTTTCGGAACATGGAAAAAAATGCATCCATTGCTGCTAAAATGCAGAACAGGCAAGTTGATTACACACTCACAGTGGAACAAAATTTACTTACATCAGTATTACAGGAGCGATACCGCTTCCTTTCTCCAAGACAATATTTGCCTCCACCTGAAGGCCTGGAAAAACATGTTTTATGTGTTAGTATATGTATTAGTATAAACACAAATTGATAAGATACCCTACGGCATTATTAGTATAAATACAAGTCCAAGAGACATATATTTTAATTGCATGGAAGTTTTAAGCTGAGATTTTAAAATATTTTATTTAATACTAATTGTAGCATTGACTTGAATTGGAGCAGATACAACAGAATACTGGGTACTTGAAAATCATCACTCATATACTACTCAACTAGTTGGCATAGATTCCAGGCAATACAGTTTAACTGTATTTTGAACATACTGAAAAAGCATTGGTTTTAATTATTTGCATGCTTTGTAAAACTACAATGAGAAATGTGTAAACAACGTATGTGATACTTTTTTTTTTTTAATCTTCTCGTATTACATTTGGAAATAAAACAAAATGAAGAAACACTGCCTGGTAAATACTGGAGCCAGCAAAGACTGCATTTTCTAGTTCAAGAATCCGATTCTGATTTTAATTAAGCAGTATTACATATGAAGAAACTCCAGAGTAGGCAGGTTTCTATTAGTGCAAATAAGACACTGGCTCTTAAGTTCCCAAACTGTTCAAGAACCTTATCTGTCTTCTGCAAGAGGTCAAGTAATGAATTAACATTGACTTAAATGGAAGATTAATCAGACATCAGCTCTTTGGTTCATAACTCGAAAGCAGCAAGGAAAAACACTTGGTGTTTGCCTTATAATAAAAAATAAAAGGATTTACAATTAACTAAAAAGAAAATCAATACTGTTTTTCACATTACACATATTTAGCCAGGCAACACTATCCTTGAACCAAAAGGCATTTTTTTCCTAATGCAGACACACCCCACCCCCAACAATGCATTTGCTTGTTGTACTGTTAAACATTTAAAACATAGGTGGTGAGAGGAGGAATAGTTAAAAAATCTCGGGAAATTACTCATGCTGTAAACAAAAGACTTCACTACCATTTTAATATACCGATGTGAAAAAATAATTAATTTAATTTACTATTCTCTCAGCACCATAGTCTGACATGTTATCAATGCATGTGGATAATTTTTGCTTTTGAAACCATTCAGTAAGTAGTGCTAGTTGCCAGATTGGATAGTTATTGCTAATAACAGGAGGTAACAGACCACCTTAAGCAGCAGCAATGTGACATTACGGTGTTTGTCTTGCAGAGCGCAGTGGAAAGCCGATGCATACCCTAGCTTGCAAAACATGGGT
Source organism: Pterocles gutturalis (assembly GCF_000699245.1). NCBI lineage: Eukaryota > Metazoa > Chordata > Aves > Pterocliformes > Pteroclidae > Pterocles > Pterocles gutturalis. The sequence goes on along the minus strand of NW_010115838.1, from coordinate 51,975 downwards.
ACAAGCAACAAGGAACCTAAGTGTACAGAGAGGAGAAGACAAGAAAGGAGTGGCAAAAGCCAAAGAATGGATTTTCACAAAAGAATTTCAAAAGTTTAACGTTTTCAAGAAAAAGTGGTCTTAAAAATAATAATGGTGATGGAAATAGTGATTATGGGACATGAAAAGAACAAAGTATGGAGTACTAAAACTATCCTTCTGCAAAGACCTATAGCTGTGATGAGGCAACCAGAACAGGGCAAACACCAACAGAAAAAAAGCAGTGATTCATTCAGCAAAGAAGACCAATGGAAATAAGTAAGTATTCCTCATCTGAGAAGTGCTAGTGACAGAGAGTGGAGCACTTACCTGACAGACCTTCTCTGGAACAGCGGTCAGGACATTGGAAAGAAGATAGATTATAGGACCAGTACAGATACACACAACAGACCAAGCTCTAGTGGAGAAGCTGACCCCTTTTGAGAAAGAGTAGATGGACCAACAGGGAGTAGTGGCAAGGAGAGAAGTTGCTGGATTGTTTTAAGAGCCAGTGGGAAGTCATAACTAAGTGTTGGATGTGACAGCATATACATGTATTGCATGCAATATAACATTACTAACTATAGTTTAAATGTAAGCAGTTGTATGCAAAAGCTTGTAAATACTGTGTTTTTTTTTTAATAACTGGTAATAATTATTTTGTATCTCAGACAAGCATTAGAGGTAATCTGTCTGAAGAAAGAAATCTATCTAAGGCATAATTTAAATATATTTTACATGAACAGCAAGTTACAGAACAGAAACTATTCTGGTTACTGCTAAATATAAATCCAGCTATCTTTATGGTACATAAGATATATTAAAAATGTTAAAAGTATGTCTAGTGAACTTCTCCTGCTTAAGTGTTTCTGTCTGCTATTTTGAAGACAAATGTTGGCACACCAGTGAAACATTTTTACAGATAACATGTGCAACCACAGTGTTGAATAATTTCCAAATGCGTCTTTTTGTTGGCTGCGGCTTACTTTAGCTACTTACGCTGGACTGTCACAGTGTCTTATAGATGAGGAGACTCCTCCCCCGCAGGTCCTGCTGCACTCTCCCCATATTGACCACGGACCCCAACCCCCATCTATGCTCTGGGGCCAAGTGCCGAAAGGTACGCACTCTCCCTGATAACACCACTGAAAGATTTAACAAAAAAACACAAAATTAGCTTCCAGGCTGACAGAGTTATCAGGACAGAAAAATATAAGGGTCAGGCAATGACCAATTATAGGCATTAGCATTCTCTGTATAGATAACAAGCCTAATATTTTACTTCTTCTAGCCATGTTTAGACATTGGTGAGGGGGTGTGTGATTTGTTAATTGTCTTCACTAAGTCCTGAATTATAGGTCCATAACACACACCAGAAGTTAAAGCAAGCTTAAAATAAGATTTTCTTCTTTCTTCATACATCCTCCTTAAAGGAACTGCAAGTTGCTTACATTCTTTTAAACACTAAGATCCATTTCTAAGATCAGTTTAGTAAAACACCCTCCACTCAGGATTCATGTAGGAGCCTCATTACACAAAATGAAAAATTCCCCTGATGGTATTTTTAAGAAAGTATTCACTTACATTGTAAAAAAGAAAATCTGGACAAGGTTACAATGAAAGAAGAATTTGTTGCAGTACTTCATTTACACTAACCCTATAGACATAATAAAAGTAGTGCCAAACCATTAGACGTGGTACAGAAAACCATTATATAACAGTGACTGGCCACTTCTTCAGCAACAGAATGAGTATGTATACTTGACTCATGCAAACACTTAAAACTTTCCAAAATGATTACTTACAGACTTACTGATTACTTACATCAGACACACAAAATGACAATTTCAACAATTGTCTAACTCTTAAAATAAGTTTATCATTTCATTAGTCAGAAATCTTTTTTAAACCATTCAGAAATAATCCTGAAGCCCACAGACTGATCCACATTTTGGTGTCCACTGCATCACTGAGCATATGCAGTAGCTTGCTTAGACAACCCTTTACCGCTGTTATAGGCTTAGGTGACACAAACAGAGCATAGCCTCAGATCTGCTGTGACCTGAATCTGCACATTTTCCTTCCAAAAGGTGGGCATCTGCTGTTTAACTCCCTTGAATTCCCATAACAGACACAGTATTGACCCTTTCCCAAAAGGAAACACAGACAACTTCTGTGTCCAAAATCAACCATATGAATTTGACAAAAAAAAACTTGAGACATGCACAGAAAACATGGACAGATAGACATATCCCTGTCCACCCAAAAGCACTACTGGAAGACTCAGGGTTGACTTCCTACTAATAGGTACGGCAAAGCCAAGTTTTCTCTTCTCCTGAGCCTTAAGGCTCACCTAAAGCCTTAGTCCCAGCAATGTGAGACATACGTAAACAAGTAAATACAGCCATTCACAATGACCTGAATTACTCTAGATTCTTCTGAAAGTAACTGAAAAGAGAATTTAACTTTTAGTCATTACTCACAGAAAAATAAAAAAAATAATTAATATGAGTTCAATATCAACGAGGATTGTACAGAACATTAAAGAAGAGAATAAAAATCCTTATTTTTTCATTCAAAGTTTCATTTGAGTAGAAGGTACTTCTAGACTGTCAAACATGTCAGTCTAAGTGTGCAGCTCTCAGGCACATTAAAATTATATATGAATATTAAAATGTGTAGCTTATCATCAGCAAATGCACCCAGCTACAACAGTTCTGCACACAAACACACACTACCATTTAATGTATTTCCTTATTATGTCATGTCCTTGTTACTTCCACGTCAGTAAGTGAAACCTGTAGCATTATTTTTCTAGCCACATTCACGCTTTTTTCTTCTATCAAAAGATTTTTATCCTCCATGATCTCTATTCTCTCTGTCAGTACTGTACCTGTTTTAAAACATAGCTGTTATAATCCAGCATATTTCTATTTATAAGCCTCATCCTCTATCAATTAGAGTAACAAAAAACAAACTGCTTTCTACAGAAGAGAGAAAGCAGACTGTCCTAGATCTCAAGTTCAAAATGCATTGCCTTTTCTACCAGGTCTGGCCAGGACAGACTTCTCCTCACAGAAGCCCCTATGGTGCTACATTTCAGGTTTGTGAGCAGTGTGGATAACACAACAATGTTTTAGCGATTGCTGGACAGTGCTTGCACACCACCAAGGCTTTCTTGGCTTCTCAACCTGCCACCCAGAGCTAAGAGCAGGCAAGAGGCTGGGAGGGGTCACAGCAGGGTCAGCTGAGCTAAATTGTCCAAAGGGATATCCCATACCCTATATCATACTCATCAGTAAAACTGGGGGCGGGGTGTTTCCAAAGTAGGCACTGCTCAGAGCCTGGCTGGGCAACAGTCTGCTGGTAGAAGGTAGTGAGTGATTGCCTTTGATCTCTCTTCGCTTTCTCTCTTTTCCATTCACCTATTAAACAGTCTACCTCAGCCTATGAGTTTTGTCACTTTTGCCCTTCTGATTCTCTCCCTCATCCCTGGGTGGGTAGTGAGCGAGTGACTGGGTGGGGGCCCAGATTCTGGATGTGGTCAACCTATCACATCTGTCTTCAGCAAAAAAACAAAGACACAAGGTTTCACGGAGTTCTACTGAGGAAAGGAGGGTTTGTCCTTCTTGGAGCTCTAAATTTACAGATCAGAGGTTTATGCCAATAAGCTGGCATCCATCAGAGGAACGTACCCTTCATACAGAGCTTTGCTTAAATCCAGGTTATCACTGAATGTCTGCATAACACATAAAGCTGTCCATATAGGGAACTTACATTTTTAGCTGGTACAGATATAACCATACAGCAGTGTTTTGCAATGTCTCTAATGGCACAGCTATGATGCAGAATGAAGTACTTGTGTGAAATACACGAGACATCAAAATCTTCTGGTTTTCTTCTCATTACAGTGGTGATTAAGATTTTATTAACTGAAGATAACAGAATGCTGCAAGGAGATTACTGAAGGTGCCACACAAGTACATGAATAGTTATCTAATGCTTAAGTCAAAAGCTAAAAATTAAAATGCTTCCAAGAGTAAAAATGTATGCTAATAATTTAATTTAAAATACATTCTATATTTTACAAACATGTCAAAATCAAAGTTAAGAAATGGAAGACACTCAGAATTGAAGTTAAACCCACAAGAACATCACATACGTAAAAGAGAACACGCAAGCCATCCTTACTCAATACTATTATGACTGCATATAATAGGCAGGTGCATTTTACCTGCTTTATTTTTCCAAAGCTGTGTAAAATCCCTGTACTCAGTAATATCCTCTGTCATGCAAACATTGTCTTCCACATTCCTGTACTGCCCTGTAAAAATCCCTTAAAAGCCCGTTTCTCTCCTTTACTTAAGTTAAATCTAAGGAATTACTGCTAACTTCTGCATCTCTTCCTAATTTTCTAGTGAACTTTTTTTTCCACCAGAAGCCAGTGATGCACAGAATCTCTTGTCAGAGTAATTAAAAATTATCAAAAAGTCTTAATTACTTCTAATGAAATATTACTTCTAATAATTTAGTGATGTAATTATTTCTAATGGGACTACAGTAATATGGTTCCTCCACAAATTACAGCAAACTGATCTGCTATACTGAAGTAAGGTTTATTGAGTAACGAGTATATGAAGAAACAAGAGGAGGTGACAGCTATTTTAAAAGGAATGAAAGGTTTAGAACTGAAATGTTAATTCTTCTCTAACATTGAACAAATAACTTTCAATTAGTTCAACTAGAAATACAGCGGTGATGCTTTTGAATATGTATAAAATGTGTAAAACACACTGTGAATAATGTAAACTGTCTGAAATTTTTCTTCTACAGATCAGTAAAAGTAAAATAAAACCTGATACTGTGGAACATTTGAGATCACTTTTATATGAATATTAGCTGCTTAACAGAACTAAGATTAATAATAGTGTGCTTTTAGAACACACACACCAAGTACTCTAATATTAAGGAAAATTGTTTTCATCTTTTGTAGGGGGAAAAAGATTAATTCAATTTAAATTTGCCATCTCAATTTCAACAATGTGTTTCAGTCATTACTTCTACAATTATTTTGCAAGAAAACTTAACGTCCAATAATAACTTAAATTATCACACATTCTAGCTATCCAAACCATCCTTTCAGCACACTGTGTTTTCACTTTTTGCACATTTGCCCCTCATTTACAGCCCTAGCGTGGATCCAAACAACAATGTTAGAAAAAGTTACTTTTTTCTTACTTGAAATTCAAAGACAAAATAAGCATTCTTGTCAGTTTTGTCTTGTTTTATATGCACCATTTCCTCATCAGAATTTTTTAAAAAGTCTATCAGTTAGTTTACCTTCACAAACACATCTCTGGGTATACCAGAGAGAATCTTCATGTATATTTAAAATTATTATTACAAATTAGGAAAAAGTGTACCTTTTTGAACCCAGCCGATACGTAAAACCCTTCACCAAAGCATGCACATATTAAAGCTCCGAAACAGAACAGATGTACAAGTTCCATCAGTAGCAAGAAACCACTCTATTCTTTTTCCCTGTATGCAGAAAACAGCTGAGTAACTTTTATGGAAAACACTCTAAAAACCTTCAGGCATAGGCAGACATCTACTGTGGAAAATTTCAAACCAAAGAGTTACAAGTTTGGCAGGTTTATATAAGCAATTGAAAGAAGGTTTTATAATAGAGTGTTAGGCCATTTTAATTGTAGAAATCCCTCCCAACTCTGCCAATAAGATATTACTGCACGTTGCACCAAATTTTGCTTTGAGTTAATAGTTACACTGAATTTACATTAGTGTAACTAACAGCAGAAAAGGACCCTCCAAATATGATTAAGTACTCTGAGATCTTGTTAGGTCTTTAGGGCCAGGAACATCATTTATTATATATTTGGACAGAGTCCAGTGAAATAGGGCCTAATTTGTTTGTGGCCTTTAAATGTAACTGCAATATAAATGTAATAGTAATAATAACAATAACACAGTGTTATAGAATTGTAACCTATTATTTTCTCCTCAGTGTGTGGCAAAGAGAACTACGTATTTGGAAAATGCTTGTTGTTTTCTGGTTTTTTGCTATCAGGAACTATTCATTTACAGAAACCTTTGAAGCTTCAGTTTACAGATAGAATTCTATGCTATTAACAGGCATGAAAAGTTTGCCTTTGTACAACAGCAGAGATTCTCTCATCTCTCTCTGAAATCTAAGGATGGAACAAGATACTGATGACTGGAAAAGGTGTTTTGTAGAGAGCAACCTGATTAAAGCCTCCGGCAAGTGGACACAGCAAGTGTCTTAAAGTACCTCAACTTGTTCACTATAGTCTCATGTTTAAAAAATATAAATTAAGGTAAATTGCTCCTTGTCATTGACAAGGAGTGGTGGTTCCAAAATAAACCTAGACTGTTGATTTAAGAGTATGGCTTCTACAATATTCTGTTACTCTAATAAAAGGAAACATTTTTGGTAGAATGCAAAGGTCTCTATTTGCACTGGCTAACTCTAAGTGCTCTATTATTTTAAATGACCCCTTCAATAAATTTATTTAACATAGTTTAACAATATTTCCAAACTCATCACGGAAAAGCCATCAGAACAATGCTAGGTCACGGGCCCTGAATGAAGCCATCAACAAGCACTAATAAACTGTGACAGGTGCCCAAAAGCTTTCATTCTTTCTGTCTAAACATCAGATTACAAGTCAAAATGCAGTGTAATCTTTGTTGAAACTAGCCCAGATAGCATGGCAAAAGTCAGAATGAGAACAGACGTCAGTAGATGGTAGGAAAAAATCCAATCTAGAGCAGCAAATCTTATGGACAGATGCAGCAGCTCTCAGATACCGGAAACTGTTTAATAAAATAAGCTGTCTTCACTTTGTAAAAACTTGCATAAAACATATTATCATGAAAACCTCATATGGAATTAACTTTTTTCCCCCAGTACATCTTCTGCAAACTAATAATTAAAATATTTTTCTCTCCTCATTAAGATCTGTATAGATTTTTTAATTGAGTAACATTCAATTACTATTCTTAATCTAAACCTAAGTTTCAGAACTTTGTCTGAAATATACAGACATTGTTTTAAAAATCAAAATTCACATGTTCAGATACAGAAGCCCTAGACTTATCTGTTGCAACACTGACTTTCTGTACTTTTCTGTTAGGTAGAAGAGTTTATCAGACCGCACAGCAAAGTCCCTTAAAGATAAACAGTCATGTAAGTACAACTAAATAGTAAAAGAACAATTCAAAATCAAATGAAAGATCATGAGGAAATATGGGCTTTTGGAAAACCCTCTTATTAAGGCAACATTTTTTCTATATGTTCGTATGATTCAGCTTACATCTGAAGGAATAAAGTTTCTTTTTTTTTTTTCTAACAAAATAAGAGTTCAGGCTCTAGATCTATGTTATACATTTTCAAAGTCCATGCCAGACTTAGAATTTTAAGTCCTTTATGGTAGAGTGCTGTGAATTTAATAAAGATTAAATTAAAGAGTTTTTACAAAAACTACTCAAAAAATATACAGAGTATGTATCAGGTTGTGGTTTTTTTTGAACCAGGATGTAGAATTTTATAGCGAGGATAAATGCTTCATTATTGAAATAATTCTGTAGGAAACTTCCATTAGGACACAAACATATTCTGAAATAACAACTCTTTTTTTGAACTCTTAAAGTTGCTCATAAGTAATTTAATTTTATAGTTCTTTCTTTCTGTAGCCTTTAAACAATAAATTGTTTCCTCAAACAAGAAGTGATTTGTACTTACCCCCTTTTCAATGCTCCCTGTTTGGCAAAGAGTACCTTCAGCTGCTGGAATGCTGTTGGTAACACAGCGGTTACTTTTGCTGAGGCACCAGAGCTCTCTACACACTTCCTAGGAAAGAAGGCAGAAGCAAGTTGATCAGCATAAAGGCCTAAAATTGCTTCCAGTCCTCATACACACACGTATACACAAATGTTTTTCAACAGAGACTATTAAGAACTGGGCTGGAGAGATAAATCTATAAATGGCTGTGAAATATTCAGGAGCAATTTCAAAGCCACTGTTTTTTATCTAAGAAAAAATCTGTAAGCATCAAATTGTAGACTACAATAATGTATTTTTCACACCTGCCATGCAAGTAATGTTTTATGGTTGCTTTTTCTTGCTTAGTGTTAATATTGGGCCTAGTATATTTTAGTGTTGCTGTAAAAGTAGTCTTCAGATATGCTGTAGTATCTCCATTGCTGTCATTATCTGCCTCAAAATTACATGCTTTTAGGATACTATCAATTTTGAAATATGAAACAGCAACGATTATTTTTGCTTCCTTCAGTTAAAACCAAAGTTTCTGAGCTCAGACTACCTGCACTCTTTTTCTGTAACACAGTGCATGTGTATTTAGTAATAATTGAGCTATGTATTAAAATATTTCCTTCAGGCTTTTTAGATTTGTGGCTGATATTTCATAAATTATTTAGCCTATCTTATTTCTCCATGCTGTCAGTGTTAAACAAACACGGGTTTTCAAATAATCTTTTTTTTCCTATGGTATTTTTTCATTTGGTTTTGCACATTTACGCATTTAAATTAAGCCAGTTCTGTTGACATTGGAGGTTCATTGTTAATACTACCTAAGGGCTGAAATTCATAATGTGGGTGGGCATGATCCAAATTTGTCTGAACACTGGAAATCTTCATAGTTGTTGCAGTTCCCCTCGGATTCAACTATGCATGCAGAATGGAATCAGAAGTGGTTTGCTTTTACAGTAAATGACTTAAATTATGATCTTTGTTGTGTTACTTTGAGATCTGTGCAAGAGTTAACAACTTGCTTACGGATATTTTCTATTTTTAAGTATTTTTTAAAATCTGAAAGACACTTAGATCTTTCAAATGATCTTATGATAGTCATTACCATTTCATTTTATTTAACTGCTGCTTGAGATCATATCCTACAAATAATCCTTGTATAGATGCTATGGCTGAACCTTGGTACAAAGAGCAAAAAGGAAAATACAGGGTGAGTAAACTCAAGTTATTAGGCACCCCTCCCCGCCCTGCCCCCGGCCCAAAGTTCACTGTTTCTCCGAGGTAATTAATGATCATCTGGCACCTAGGTTATCTTTTCTATACATGTCAACAGGAACAACTGTTAAAGTTTTACCCTAAGATTCATGTTTCTTGCATTGTACTGCATATACAAATGGATTCATCTGAACATTACTTACTAGCAGCTACAGTAACAGTTCAACAGTACACGTTCTTCTTGAATAATGCAAAATTCTTTTCCAAGTTTAAAGTCAGCTGGTGCCATTCTTGCAGGATGGTTAATACAGTGTATTTAGTTTCATGATTGGTAGAAGCAAGGTATCTTTTTAAAAATCCTTTAAAAACATACCATATTAGAATGGTCTGAAATGATGAAGAATGAGCACTGATGATTTCTAGAGCTTCCATCCAATTTTTGACAATCAGGCCTAAACTATTTCGTCCTGTTTGGTGGGTGGCTCTATGAAAACTTTAGCAAATTGTTGAGCCTCTTTTTAGGAGAAATATTGCTACTTGTAAAAGCATACCTGCAGCCAATGTGGAACTATCTTACTTTCCAGGTTAAAACTTTTAATTGAAGAAATGCAAAGTGTATCAATATTTACTTAAATCTCTGAACAGAACACTTGCTTTTGCCATTCAGCTGATAAAATTTTAATATTAAAATATGCACTCACAAATAAATATATAGTTTAAAATATCAAATAGAACAGAGAAAGAACAGAAGATGCATCACAAAGATCCTTGAAAAATCTAACTAGATTACACGTTTCACAGCCATTAAGATGCTAAAATTCAACACTAAATCAAATTCACATCTAAATCAACCATGAATCCAAACTTCAATACAGTATGGATTTAAAAGTGAAAACCTAAAATTGGTTCCCTTCAGACACGGTATGAGGTGCTCTTGGGATAATACTGCTTTATTTACTTTTACATTTAATTTACTTGCTCAATTTGTTGAGCAAAATTAGCGTAATTTACTTGCTCATGTTTCATGTGTGGTTTACATTGTCAAATCATAATTAAAATGTCAGACTGTGACAATTCTGCTTATGACTTTGTGCTTATTTTGCATCTGATCAAGTTCAAATGTTTAAATTAGTGGCTATGCTGACTTTGGTTCAATGTTCTAAAAAGCCAAAACTTCAATTGCATTAAGAAATGAAGATTTCAACCATTTCAATATAGACAGAAGTAAATCAGATCTGAATAACTGTATGGAATTTGAAAATATCTGTATTTCAGAGTGATTTGAATCCAGAATTCTGGCTTATGCTCCAGAGTTCACATGCTGAATTTCACTCTTCATATGCCTACACAAGTATACTATATATATACTAACATAAAAGGGGAAGTAATAATTAAAACATGTATTTCATTGCCAGGCTGATGTATCCATCAATGAGAGTATTTATCAATTTCCTTCCAGCAAGATTCTTTCTATATACTCAGGCTTCTTCGTGGCACTAGTCTCCTCCAAATTCCCTGAACAGACACCACCCAAACATTTTCATTCCAAACAAATAATTAGCTGAACTGTGTGAATTAATGGATACAGCACTCCAAAACTATTTTAGTCATTCATCTGTTGCATGCTGAATCTAAGCATGTCAGCTCACCTCCCTACTCTGCAAAGAAATGAGAAAAATATTTTCCTTCTTACTAAATTGCTTTGGGAGACAGAATAAAAAGCACTGTATCAAAAGTAGATATTATTACTGACATAGTCTGGTAGTCCTTATTCAGACCTTAATT
>NW_010115838.1:0-41116 GCF_000699245.1 Pterocles gutturalis | reverse complement strand
TCAGCAGGAGTGTGCCTCAGTAAATTCCTAAAGACAAAATGAAAGCAATGCGAAATTACTATGGGCTGTATCATACTACTAATATTTGAGCAAAAACCTCTGCTTAAATCAGAAGGGAGTTCTGTTTGAGACAGACATACCATATCCCAAAATCAACAGAATATTTCCTTATGGAAAACTAAGCGTAGCACAGAGGATTTATTAACTAAGACAATGAATCAATTTGTAGAAGTAATTTATATCAAAAACAAGAAATCAGAAGTACTTTTGTAACTTCTTTTAAATATATCCAAACTTATTTAAGAAGCTGTTTACTTTCCCCTACTGCTCTGCATTTAAAAGGAAAAGTAGAATCTGGAGTACATTCTCCATCACCCTGTATGTGAAATTAAAAATAACATCAGTATTCATTTGAAAACAAGTAAGATATCTAAAAAAGAAGTGGAAAATCCATCTGTGCTGTTATTTCATTAAATGCAAATAGAATTACACCAGGTAATGCTATGGCTATGTCTCTTTATTTTCTGATTATTTTGGAAAGTCAATAGAGAAACTATGACTAAGGTGCATAAAGCTTTCTGTTCTCCAGCTCCATCCCATACTTGGTACTACCTTAGTCTCTCACAGTTATTGATTTGGGTTATTTCCTTACTATCACCATCCTATCTGTAACATCTTTAAGAAACTGTTTTTAATAAGCCAGTCTTAAAAATATATGAGGAACTGCCCTTGAAAGGTCAGATCCAAAATCACTAGTAGAAAGTATACTGCTTTTTTTCACACACTAACACACACACACACACACGCACGCATACCCACCCACCCACACCCACCCACCAACATAAGGTGAACCTTTAGGGTAGCCTTTTCTTCACTGGTGGACACAGGATGAAGCTAACATATCTTTTGCCAACATTAAATTTGTGTGAATAATTTACTGAAACTAAGAGAAAGGAGCATACTCTGAAAATTAACAAAAGACCTCCAAGTCTCCAAATGTGTGGATTTAACAACTACTAATTTGTAAAGCAAACAAGGGAAAGTGGTGTAAAAATCCAGAACACATAAACTGAAGCTGAGGCCTTTCACAAGATCAAGACAAGATAGATGACAACCTGTAACGGTGTATCTTAGGGCTCCATGACTTCAGTTTGGAATTCGGATGCTTGTATTTGCAGTAAATTAAACAAAGCTGAACCCATCTAGAGAAAAAAAACAGCAAATCAAATTATCTTCCTTTTGCCTAAGTGTTATCAATGATGGAGCCTCCCTCTGTTGTGTCATGCAGAGTTACATATAGGCATTTCAAATTATGTAATAGCTAAGAATCCTATGTCATAATCATCATAAATGGTAACAACACAGCACAATGAAAACTCAGTAATATGAGCAAAGATCATATTGCTGTGCTGCACTAAGAAAACACTAAGAGTGTTTTCAACAGCAAAGAAAGCCTCCAACAAAAGTTAACAGTTTGGCTCACAATATTGAAACGATAAGATGGGAAATATATTCACAATGTATATTAAACTTTGATAATTTGGGAGTTTCATTTTCTATTCAGAAAATTTAAAAAATACTAATTAGGATTTTATGTTACTACAGCACATTTAATCTATAATATGCTGCACCTCTTGATGAGCATTTGCTAAAATAGAGCGTAAAAATAATTAGCTTGAATTGCAGCTTACAATTCAGACCTGAAATGCATCAACCTGGAGTATTTTCAGCCTCACTGCCAAAATACTGCTGGCAACACAATTAAAACTAGAAGGCTGTAATTATGGGTGAACTTCAGAAGGTTCAAATTTTAGTTCAGATAAGCACCCAAAAGTCACCATTTTAGTGCTCCACTACCAAATGCTCGTTAAGTGGTGCAGCATGTTATGAATCACAACATGCTGAAAGAATGTGAAATAGAATCTGAAGCTTAAGTCGTACATTTGTATTATGTTACCAGCATTCTTTCCTAAATATTGGGTGCTTATGTGAACCTTATGGAAACTACAGAAGCCCCACAAGGTCAATCACCTCCAAGTAGCATCTTCCCTTTCAAATCCATTCAACCTATCATATCTTTATTCCAACCACATTCCAGTATCTGGAATCTCATTATTGCTTCTACTATCCTCCAATGCACGCCTCCTGATTTGATCACTAGCTTCCTCTTGCACTTTTTAAACAGCTTTCATAAGATCCAGGCACACCGGTGTTATGTCTGTGTCTCTTGTAAAGAGAGAGAAAGACAAAGAGGGAGAGAAAAGGGGTTTGGAAACAAGATAGTCCTAGGAAAGAAGAAAGGGGACTACAGGACCTTGATAGAAAAAAGATACAAAAAGGATCTAAAACAACTTCATGATTCAGAAAGAGGATTTCCCTTGGCTATACACATCCTAATATATATATATATTTAAAAAAAAAAAAAAGAGGGAACAAAATTCACTTTAAGAATAATAAAGCTGAAAGTGTTTCAAATGTTAATTACAGCACAATCCTTACAGCAAGTCCTTACACAAGAAAAACTTTAATAATTCTAAACACAAAAGGCCTGCACTATAGTGATGAGAGGTTTTGCACTTGACTGGCAAGACCTTAAGAAATAAAAAATAATGGAAAAGTTGATAAAAATGACAGAGTATAATACCAGGATCTAAAATTCCTCTCTTCGCCTACATGTACTTTTAACACCAAATTGTGAGCAACGTAATATACATCTATCTGGTCGAACTACTTATGCCTTGCTAACAATCAAGTATAAAGTGACTTAGCCATGGTATGACATCTGAAGCTGGAGTAAAAAAAGTCACTTTTCAGTGAGTTACTAAGTACCATGTACAGATTCAACTGAATGCATCATCACAGTCACAGTATCAACAGGTGAGGGAACAAAAGAAAACTGGTAGTGCTGGTGCAAAGATACACCAGTGGCTCCTCTGCCTTTCCAGATTCTGCTTGCCCCTTCCTATAAAAACCCTACATCAAGCTGAATACCTCTCTGTTTAACTGGAGTAAATCACATAAGTGTTTCATGACAAAAGCGACAGTTTAATTCATAAACATTAAAGTTCATATCACCTGATTACAAGGGTCAACTGTAATTCAGGCTTTTTTGCCCTAGAAGAAATACTATAGAACCATTGCGCACAGCAATTTGTTTACTCTCCTGGATTTGAAAGTTAGCTGGCCAATGCTGTTTTGTTTTGGTCCCTACTAACTAATTCAGTTGAACTATTCTGTCTCAGAATTGGCATGTGGGAAACTAGGAAGTAATGAGGGTATGACAACTGCATGTCCTGTGTTTCTGCAGTCAACACTTTCCCAGCAACTGTCCATGAATGGTAATTAACTTTATGGCCAGTCCCCATTACTCATTAAAAACTTCCTAGAGACAACTAATGCAAGGGAGCCACTGAAGGACTCTATCTTCATTCAACCTGTTTACAAGCAGTAACTTCATAACTTGACCTCTATCTGTCCTCCAAAACACACTAACAGAATATGAATAAAAACTGGTATTTGAGTTTAAAGCTATTTTCATTGGCAAACTAACAAGAAAACTTAATTGCAAACATAAGACCATGACAAAGAAGAGAGCTCCCTGTCATCAGCTAAAAACCATTACCTGACGTGTTAATCTCTAGTGTGAAATATAAAGAGTGGTCCTGCTGATTTCAGTGAAGCCATGTATGCAAAGGAAAGGAGAGTTTGCCCCCTTTTCCCCCTACTCAAAAGTATTTACTGACACCAATGATGGTGGAAAAGCATAGAACACTATCTCTGAAACCCATGCTAGCAGCCAACAGCTTCACAGATCATAAAATGCACCACAGCAATATCAACCATATGCATAAAGTATTAACTGCTATTAAAATGTCTGAGACTTTAGCCTCTGTCCTAAAATTGTGGGGACCAGCTCTAAAGCAAAGCATTATTTTGAACCACAAAATCTGTAAGGTACAGTCAGGCATATTCCAGGTATTATGTAAACTCATAAAACAGAGAAATTCAAAGTCAAGACTGGAATTCTTTCCTGAGTTAACCCAGAGACAGCCAACTGTTATAGGCAGATGCTCAAAGGTTAAGGAGGTAAGGAGTGAAGGAAAAAAGTTCTCCTTACACTCACCTCAAGAAAAGGATTGAAAAATATGCTGAAAGATCAGGGGAACTGGTATACAAACAGAGCAAACAACCTGACAATCGGCAGAAGAGAATTCACACTGCATCATCCTAGATGTAGCATACCACAGAGCTACACAAATGAACAGGAACTAGCGCTGCTCCTCGTAACCTCAAAAACTCCCATTGCAGTGAATCCAGTAAGACGCCTGGAAGCATATACTGCCTTTAGGAAAAAGCTATGCATGATTATTATATAGTGAAATTTCCACCATCACAATTTGGCACACTGTAACTCACAAATTTAATGGTCTCCTGAATCTGAAAGTGTATCCTAAAACTGAAATATTTTAAGTAGCTTGAGACATTGCCTCTCATTTCTTTATTCAAAGTATCTATTTCTTCACTTAAATTCTCTAAAATTGTCCTTGTACAAGAAATGGCGGAAAGTGTAGTATCAAGAACAATGCACATGTTGCATTAGAAGGTTCACTGTCTATTCGCCAACATGTAGTTTTATTTTTTCAGCTCAAAGAGCTAAAGCATCTCTTTGAATTCTTGCCCAACTTAATGTGCTGAACAATACAGGGAAACCTGACCCATAGCCACAATGCTTTTGCTAGAAAAATCCTGTCCATAAGAGACTAAACAGTTTAATTAGGTCCAGTACTTAACAATCATATCAAAACAACTACTACCAAAGAGCTCCTTTTAAGGTCAATTTGGCTACTTGTCAGTAAATACACTCCCAGAAAGGCAGAACCTTCCAGCCCCTTTAGTACTTCAGTTCTGATGACTGAATCATTCAACACCTCCCCAATTATTTAACTTCAAGTTCCTAAGTGAGAAAGGCTTCAGGTACTTGAATGAACAAAATTCTTTGCAGGATTAGGACATGATCTATGATCAAAAGCAACAAACTGTTTGAAATAAACATACAGAAGGAACGGATGAGGAAATATGGGAGAAAAGGCAATGAACGCAGACCAACATTAAAGCTAGATGGTCGAAAGAGGTAACTTTCTAAAGGTTAAAACAAGACATTATGATAGAATTCCAAAGCAGAAAGAACATGAAGATTTACCAAGTCACTTTAAAAAAAACCCAATTGTCTTGACAGCTACATCAGAGCCCAAAGGAGAGCAGTAATTTTCTGGCCTTTGAGCTGAGAGCTCGATTGTTTCTCTTGTCATGTCTCACCATCACACATCAGTCAAAAATGTGAGCAAGAGAAAAAGGCAAGTAATTTTCTGAGATTTCCCTTTGGTTTAGAATTTATTTCCTCTGGGTCACTAAATCCCATGTTGGAAAGCCTGCTCTACCCCTTTTTTACCAGTCATTTCAAATAAAAACTGCTACAAGAAGTGCTAGAAAGCATTATTATACAAAGTAGGTTCAATGTTAATTAAGGATTTTTTCTATGTTTTTCCGACCACAGTTGCACATGTGTTTGTTAGAATAAGATCAACGAACTAGTCATGGCATCTTCACATGAATAGTACATCAAATAGGAATATCCGAAGCACTGAACTTTTTTCCTTTTGATAATGAAAGAGTCGAGCAGAGTATTCAACTTAGCTTTTCCTGGTATTTAGATCTAGCTTCACTACTGAGTTCTAAAATCCCCTTCATATATCAATACATCTTTCTTGTGCGGGTATTTTCCACTGCCACCTTCCAAAGATCTTTTTTTCCCCCCTTTCAAAATTACCACTTAAAATCTGTATGATCATAATCATCATGACTGCATTCTCAGAGCATTACAGCCACAGTGAGTAACATTTTTAAATGTAGACGCTATTTTAAATTAGTAATTTCTTAGAGTGGATATTACCAGACTCCTACAATAATCTGTAATATTAATGCATGCAGTCTGAATCTTATTATTAGAAATAGGGTTTTGTTTTCTGAGACACTTATAAGTTATGCTCACATTCGTGACACACTGATGGAACAGTCAATTACACTATCAATTCAGAGGACTGGTAATAACACATGAAGACATCTTTTAACTACTGCCTTAATTAAGTGTTGACCTCTTTTTTTGTAACTAAAAGGGAGTCCCAACAAAAATTCTGAAACAAAAAGAAAGCAGAAGGCAGAAAGCCAAGATCACCTACACACCTTCATTACTTCCAATTGTTTGTGGTTTAGAAACTGGTTTAAGAAAGAAACTGTACTGTGCAGTGTGATCATCACAACAATGATTATATAGTTTAACAATGTTTGAAAAAAAAAACATGTGTGTGGAAAAGGCAGGTTTTGCACATTATTAACTTTCGAGTTTAATTTAAAATGCAGTATATCTCCAAAGGCTGTGCTATAAATCATGGATTAAATACCTGCAGATTTCCTTAGTCTGAAAATAAAGGAGTGCGTGTGGTAACAATTTGTAAGGGGGAATAAAAAGGTATGATTTCAATGTAGTGACAGAAAACAGGGTCCTTAAAGAACAGTGGCGGGAAGTGAGAATTTAAAAAGGAACAATAAAGGCCACAAGAGGTTTGATGAGGGATTGGGAGAAGACCCAGTGAGCTAGTCAGCCAGCTACATGCAGCTTTTAAACCCTCTGCCCAATGCGATCTGCCAAAGACGCATCCCAAGAATAATAATGTATTTATCACCCCAGGGATATTAGAAATTGACTTTCTTTGTAGCTAGCCTTTAGAGAAGTATATAGAGTATAAATTCAATTATTGCACTGTTTTATTTGAATAATCTAAAAATTAAATTATTATTAAAACTTTTTACTTTTAAATCACTAGATACATTTTCAAGGTTTATTTAATTTAGTCTCAGCTGATTATTTAATAACAAGTGCAACAGAATGCATCCTTTTACTACACACTTTGGGCTGCAAGATTTTAAGTAAGTATTTACAAATTTATTACCTAATGGCCTAAGTGTGCAGGTTTTCATTTCTACTGTAGATTTATTTACCTCAATTATTGCACACTGGTACTTGCAGTCAAAGCTTTGCTAGTATTTAGCTATTTAGTATACTGTTCAGCTATCTAGCTTCATGCTCCTCTGCTCCCATAACCATAATCATAATTCATCTTTCCAAAAACAGATCTGTACAATGTGAGAAACAATAAACTGAATGTCAAGGGAAAAAAAAAAAAAAAGAAAAAAAAAAAAAGGAAAACCAGACCTGACAAATCAACACAAGTACAAAAGTAATTTCAAAATGTAGCTTTAAATTGCAAAGTTAAAGCCAACACAACAGATTTCATGTTTTGGGGTTAATAGAACATGAACCTGATCTCGTTTAACTGAAATCAAAGAAAATTCTGTGGTACATTTAACTAAAATCAGCAAAAAAATCTGTAGTACAGTTTATAAGAAGCATGATCAAGTGTTCTGGTCTCCTTTTTTTTTCCTAAAATTAAAGAACGCTTTCCCCAGCTCATTGTTACCCACACGTTTTGGTGTACAGTACAGACAAACGACTCAAGCAAAAGATGCAGCATAAGGATTAAAATGTACCCTTTGCTTATGTATGATGGCACCAGACACGCTATTGGAAATCTGTAACCCACGACTGCATCTAACTAAAGATTTATGTTATAAAGGTATATATACAAATGACTAAGCAGAACACTCAGCATAAGGATTAAGACTTCTTACCCCATATTTACATTGGCGGGATGTTGCTCCATACTGGAAGCGACACTGTTCATCAGCATCATACACCTGACCTGGGGCCACAGCTGGATAAAGAAAGTCACGCTTGGGAGGCTCATTATCAAGGCAAGTACCACGGCCCGAACTGTTCAACATAAAGGACCAAATCAATTAGGAATTCTACTGACTGTAAATCACAGCAATGATATCATGTATCTAGTTCTTACTTTTAACAGCGCTGGGTGTGAAACAAATATGATTGCAATAAACAAACAGTAAGATGGTACACCCATAGTAAAAAGAAAAAAATAATTAGAGGGAATTAAGAGATTAAAATAATTTTTCATCATTATTATTAACAAAAATGCGTATTTTAGATTGTGAAGTAGATTTAATATATTATCCTTTTTTAAAGTGCGATAATTTCTGAGCCACACAAGACTGATTTTCATTTTAAGATTCCTATTTGTTTTCAGTGAAGAATAGCTACATTTGGTCATAGAATGACAAATAAACAAATTAAGCAAATAAAAGAAATTCAGTTTACCATTCTTAATGACCCATTTGATCATTCAGAAAGCTAAGTACAATCTTATAGATAGGTATGAGCAGCTTAATTGGTTTACATAAAACACATTCAAAATTCAAGACGACTACATGTTTATAGGATAAGGAACTTAATATGCACGCTTTTCTTCCATTTGAGTGAACAAAATAGTGACAGTGGTAAAAGTTTTGGAGGGTCTTCAAATTTACCTATATTAGAGTGAGTAAAAAAAATTGTATGGATTCAAGATTTTTTCTATTTTATTAATAATACTTAGCCTTAAAAAATTCATGTTAGAACTAAGGTAACCACATCTGAAAACTAATATTTTCTTCTTTCATATTCACTGTTTTGTTTGGCGGTTGGTGGGGTTTCTTCCAAAATATGGAATACCCCAATATTTTAGTGTGGTGGAATAAATAACAAAGAAAGCCAAATTCAGACAGAATTTTGTTTAGAAAACTTTTTACTTCGCTAAATATAATTACTCAGTTTTGTTTAGTCAGTGTGTCTAAGAAAGGATAAATGCTTTTTTACTTTCATTTCGCATGTGAATAAGTGAGGATTTTTAAAGAATTCTTATGCCAACATTTCAAATTTTTTTCCAACATTCCTACAAATTTTGCCAGCACTTATGGGTTTTTTTCCATATCTTTTCCATGTACTTTGCCAAAGGAACGTAATTTCAGAAATGAACGTTCTACATATTTTTTTGGAGATCTCAAATTTTCTATATTTTTCACCTGCAGATTAAAAAAAAAAAAGAGCAAGAAGCCTCCTTTAACTACACATTTTATGTTCTCATTTTAACCCTACTGTATTTAAATCTGTGAAATACTGCAATAAACCCCTTCAAAAAAACCAAGAAGCAAACAACTGCCGACTGTTTCAGAAGGCGGCAAACGGCAACTAAGGCTACAACTAGATAAATACAGAAAAATGTAACATATTCAGTTACTAATCCCAATGAATTTAGTGTGATTTACCTGCACATACACACTCACCCCTCCTTAGCCGAAATCTACCTTTAAAATATCAACTGTGTGGTTCTGGCATAAAGAATAATGTACTTGCCTTTTTGTTCTAGTTTTAACTATTGCAAACATATATATTTTCTAATAGCAGAGGTTGGGAAACTATCCTACATTCTTTTGAAATATTCCAGTGTTGTATTTTGCATGTATGAGGAGCACATGTTAATAATTCCAATATGAAAATAACTCAAACACAATATGATTTTTCTGTATTGTCTGGACCAAACTGCAGATAGGAAACTTTGCTTAAACAAGCAGTGGGAACTCTAGAATTTGACATCAGTTTAAGCTAGTCTTGTATATGATGGGAGCATTTCCATAGATTCTAAAAGTGCATAGTGTGGTCTGTAAACTGTGAATTTGCAAGCAGAGAGCCAAGGGCACAGCATTTTAAAACCCTCATTACTTTTGGTGACTCTCCCCATAGGCATATGTACCCCTGCACAGATTAGATTACAGAATCAGATCTAAACCTTTAAATTCACCAAACTTGTAAATTAAAGTCTACACCTGCTCAACAAGACATATAATTGCAGAAATGTCAGTCAAAATCCTTGCAGTAAATTCAAAAATATGCCTCTTCATCTTTAATGAGAGGATTTTCACCATAATGAAGTATTGTCGTAGTAGTAAAAAAAGCAAGAAAATTACTACTAAGCAGTCATTCTGTTACCAGCTACATTACGCCACCACCTCTCAGATTGAAAATTTCTCTCTTTCCTTCTGCTTCAGTTCTAGAATTTCTCTCAAGTAGTTGAACAAAACTGACACATTTTACAAACTCAGTGTGAGAACCTGATACCGTAATTGTGTGAACTGAAGTTTTTTGGAAAAGAAATAGCACGTGTTATAAAACACATCAATAAAACCAGGGACTTTCTATTTGTAATGAAAGGTCTCACCAAAGCTGTGCAAAGGATGAATACAGGCTGAGGACCATATAACCTTTCCAGACTTCTACTGGACTCAGGAACGCTGTAATACTCTTGAGTCTATGTTCTTGTTCTTCTCCCTTTCTCCTTGCTCCACCAAAGCAAAACCCAGATACTTAAGAAAAAAAATCTGCGAAATCTAGGGGAATGAACTAGAAGGGTGCAAGAATAATAATGGTGTCAGAGCACTTTATAAACAGAGATCTAACAGTTATTATCAATCAGGCCTACAAAAGTGAAAAAAAGCCCGTTGTGATGATGTAAAAAAGACAACAGGAAGGAAAAGAATGTCCAAATACCTTAATCTCTGCAATTTTAGAAAATTTCTACTCACAATCTCTTTCGTGCTTTGTGATTTTATCCTATACAGGAAGCATAAACAAAGTCAAAAAACTTACAGGTTATCCCTGCAGAGCATTTACGTTTTTGAACAGTGAGTGGACAAATCTTTAGTGTCTGCAATAGAAATAAGACGATCTCAAACTCATCCTTACATTCTATTTACTCCACAAGATACCACTAGTACTCAAAGACTCTCATTTTCCTAATTTTAGGTTAATTTAATGAAGTTTTATGGGACATAGTGGGACTGCTTTCAATTATAAGATAGCTAAGCTTGATGTCATTTCACCCCAGTATTCCAGTGTAGTGTCTCAAGAAATCTTGAGAGGTAAAACTCGACTATAATTTGAACATTGCTTTGTATTTTAATGTCATAGGATAGCAAATTAATCTTCCCTTTGGAAGGACATCAAGGATACCAGAGCATTCTCTGAAAGCTTAAGATCTCAGACATGCTATCATTGCTAACTGCTTGATCAAAATAAGAGCAATCAGGGATTCAATGTTAGAATCTTTACAGAATGAACAATGCAAAATTGAGGATCATCACCTCTGTTCAGAAAGTGCTGTTGCATCCAAGGCCAAAAAAGAGAAAAAGCAAAAACTGTGGACATAGACCTTTCAGGGTTTATGCTCCTATTACAGCATTTACTCCCAAATATCTCAGCAACATACAGACTACAACACAGCTCCGTCAATAGTTGAAGAAAATATCTGACAACACCAGCACTGAAAATAAGTTTTGAATGTTACAGAATTGTCTCATTTGTAGTAATGATGTAGACTATAATGCAACCTATGATTAACAATAATAAACTGAATGTTATAAATATTTATAATTATCTTATAGCTAAACAATCATATTCATCAATATATTAGTATACGTAATATTTTATTTACTTCTGTTACCACATTACTCATAAAAATATGGAGAAAAAATAGAAAAATTTATTAACTACAAACACAGTTGCATTTTATAGATATACATACATGTCAAATAATGAATTATTTACATATATATATATAAAACATTTGGCTCCTAACAGAATCTTTACTTCCTATTTATTACATACTTTCCCTGAGTAAAAACTGATTTTTAGAGAGTACCAGGATATATTTCTATATGTTACAAAAGCTGCTTACCTTGACATTAATGAATAAACTCTGCAGATTGCTCAATAGTCTACAGATGATAACATAAATACTTGCAGGATCAGGGCATAAGTAATTGAAGTGTGATTTGGAGTGGTATGTTTAAAATCAAAATGAACTAGAATAGGATTACTAACCTAAAACATTATTGAATGTTAAGGAAATTCAGATATTGATGTGGATTTACCACTCAGTCTCATGATAAATTCTGCTTCTTTCCAATCTTTTATGTAAGGCTAGTTCTATGTCTTATTACCTGTTTCATAGCAAAGGCTCTGATTTTGCAGTCTTTTCATAATAGTCAATTTTTCTTTTGTTTGGTAGTACATAATGTGCCACTTCTTTAACATGTACTTTTGTCAACAATAAGGTCTATGATCCAAAATGTTATTCTATTCCTATGAATAATTATCCAGCAGTCATATTAGCAAAAATCTATTTCTCCATCTATCAAAATCATTCACCTACCAAAATCTACTGGTACGTTGCCTTGAGAGTTTGGGAGATACTAAGCTATAAAATATTGAGCCAATTTGTTGTTCTGTATTTATTTCACCAAACATTTTACACATAAGTTAACGGGAATCTGATACTGACTCTGCTTATTACAATTTATTTACATTTAAATAAACCAAGAGGTAGACAGAGTAATACTTGCAAAGCCAAGGCTCAAAAACATACTGTTAGCCCATGATTACAGAAACTTTTAAAAGTAAAAACTTTTACAACTTTTTACATATTTTTTTACCTAGGAAGCCTTTAAAACAAAACATAAGATTTTCAAAGTTTCAGAAATCTACATTAAATGGGGACACATGACCTTTATTCAATTATCTGTTAGATTAAAAAAAAGATAGTAAACTTTAAAGAAAAAAGAAGCCAATTATAATCCAAAGTGTAGATAAACAGGTAACACTGAAGGTACATTTTCCTCCATTGATTTGTAGAGAGAGAGACAGAATTTTGATATAATTGATGTGACTTTATCTTTCAAAACTAGTCTTGGCTTATATGCTTTTTTAAAAGTTAGAGTTCTGGAGTTCCAAGAACTGGCCAATCTGCCATAGACAGGATATGAGGCATATATACATGTATCCTATATTTATCTTGCATATCCACTTGTATGTCCAAGATTCTTGGGTAAATGATGTCTGGGCCCAAACACTGGGTGATTTTTTATATTGTCTATGTGGGCTTGCTTGGATCAAGTTAGTTTTGGCTCCTTTTCAGAGTCAGAAGGGTTTCGCTTCAGATCTAAATCCTGCTGTATGGCAATCCTAGACTCTCCAAGAATTTCATCTGATAGATCTTATTCAAATACTTTAAAGACTCTTGGTTCTTCTCCATTCATCTTCAAAAGACAATTCTGCCTTTGAAAGACAGAGTTGGCCATCTGGCTTCTTCTATCACCCTCTCCTATCTGATACTGCTAAGATTAATGAAGTACAACTCCAGAAGTCACCCAGATTTTGTTATTACAAAACATAAAACTGAATAAAGAGTTCTAAGCAGAAAGTTCTCTTCCTTAACATCTAGGTATCTATATGGCTCTATATGCACACTGTATAGATACATGCTGGATATTATGAAACTTGCATGTTATATATATTATATATATACATATACACATGCTGCATGGAATTAAATTTATACTAATTGGTTTTCAGTCACAAACAATATTTTTAGGCTTGGTTCACTTCTCATATAAACAGATATGAAGGGTTTCTACTCTCCTCACAGGAATCTCTGTTCCCTGACACTGCTCTACCACTCTTCAATTCTCAGTATTTCTGCATTTAATTCTATAAAGTTTAGTGAAATTTAAAGCCATCACAAAGTACTTATCAGCAATTCAGTTGATAAACTGAATTCAATCAATTTTTCACTTTAGCATAAAGCTTGAACAGATAACAGCTATCATGTGCTAGAAGGCATGTATTTTTTTTTTTTTGGTCATTTCAGAGCCTGTGCTGGATGGTCATCGTCTTGAGAGTTTTGATAGATCTATTAGCAATACATAGCTTTGCTTTGTCTTACTGTCATCTTCTGAGCCATATTAACCCTCTATCCAGCCATCCTGCAAAACAGATGGCTTTCCCAAGTAGTGCCTGATGAATTTATACCTTCCAAATGATACTTAATGGCTATTCCTCATTAGCCCCAGTCTCGAGAATTTGTTTCGGGTTGTAGTCTTGAGAAAGAGAAGGATAAAGGTGAGGGTCTACTTTGAGTGTCACCAGGATAACTTCTGTTTCAAAATGCTTCCACCTGATGATAATGGACAATGTAGTATCTCCACTACAAAATGGCAAAGAGTGCAAAACTGCTGTAGCAAGTGGTGACCCAAGCTGGTAAACTAGTAAATCCACATTTACCTACCCTACCATATAGTACTGTGAACACATAGTGAGCTTCTAGTGAAATTCATTCCAGCTGCATTATTAGCCCTGCCCAAACTTGTATCCAGATCCAAGCTGATAAATCCAAAAGGTGTTGTGGTATGCCAGCCATTCAGACTCACGTTCTCAGGTTTCTGCTTGGGTATCTGCATTTTATCGCATCATGTTCTATCATTCTTGTCAGACATAGCTAAAACAATACTAAATTAGCCATATTCATTCATCCTTGTTTGTAGTCTACCAAGTCCTGTCCCAGCAGTTTTCCCATTCTTGAGGAAAAATGGAAGGAAAGGGGGGCAGAGTCTAATCTATCTGGAATAAACATCTGGGAACACAGATGACAACACCTTGAGGCTTTGCCTCTAAAGCTCTAAATCAGCATTTTCCTCATCTGTCGCTAAGTTACGAAGCATTAGAAAAAAAACTGAAACATTTTTCCTGCCTGGATGCACTGTTCTGCTTTTATAGGAGCAGTCAGGGAACTGCTACTGCATGAAACTCTCTGTTTTACTTTGCTTCTTGCTAACTGAGCATTATCTATGACAGAAAAGTATCTGCTTCTTAAAGGTGTTCTGCCTTAAGGAAAGGTGTGAATTGGCATAAAGAAGTGATATAGGGTTTTGTCATCTGTCCTGCTGGTACCTGTGTAACTCTGTCTCAACAGCTTCCTCCTGTCATTGAGGAAATGACATGAAAAGCTGGGAAGAAAACCAGGAACTGAAGAAAAAACCTACAGTTTGTATTACAGACTATTCTGTTTTATGACAAAAAAAACCCCAACTATTTTAAGAAAAAAAAGTATCAATTAATTTCTAGGATGTTAGAACCACAAATAATAAGAAGCAAAGATTTATAACGAACAGATCATGTTTGAGAAATCTGACATTTTTAAAAATAGATTGCAAAATTAGTAGATGAAGGAGAAGTCATCTTTGGCTCTTCATATGTTAATTTAACACAGTATCCTATACAATCAGAAAATCTATTCATAACTTCAATGTGTAAAATAATGTTTACCCAAGACAGCTTTAAAAAAAATAACATCTACATTCCAGGTTACAAAAATACAGCTGACAGAGTATAAAAGATAATTCATTACTGAAACTGCTATGTAGATTATTTTTTTTTACTCTAGCTCAAATATCACTTAGTATCTTCAGTAATGATTTCTTTATGAAATTCACAGATGGTAGTAATTTGAGTAGAGTTGTAAACACTGGCAATGATAGAGAAGTATCTCAAAAAACCTGAAGAGACGAGAACTATGGGAACAGATTCATGAGAGTAATATTCTGGCTTTAGGTTAACATAACTACAACTTCACTGGCATCCCACAGACCTAAAAACACATCTTAACAGTGAAACAAACCAAGGGAATGGAAAAGAATAATGGAAATGCTAACAGTAAATAATAAAATAAACTCAAAAATTAAACATAAGGTAGACTAGGCACAAGCTAGATGTGTTTTTAACTGACAGTAAAAATTTGAAAGAGCACTGCACACATATCAAGCAAATAAACAAGAAGTTTCTTCAGGGTGAAACTTAAAACTGTATGGGAACATTACAGAGCTGAACATTTGTTCATTACATTTACAGTATAACAAAAGCCACTGAATTTTACCACTTTTCTTTCTCTAAACCTATAAATAAGAAATGACTTCTTAACTCTCTGTTGAATTATGTCTTCAGCAGTAGATGACATTGTCAGGACAATTATAGGATCAAAATGGAGTTCAGAGGAGAGCAACAAATAGAAGTAAATGAGAGAGAGAGAACAGAAGAACTGTAACAGTAGGAAACAAACCCTCAAGTGCTACAAGAAAATATCTGAACTGTAAGCTTACAATCGGAACTACTAATCTGTGAAATAAT
Organism: Pterocles gutturalis; assembly: GCF_000699245.1. Taxonomy (NCBI): domain Eukaryota; kingdom Metazoa; phylum Chordata; class Aves; order Pterocliformes; family Pteroclidae; genus Pterocles; species Pterocles gutturalis. The sequence continues at coordinate 25,092 of NW_010115838.1, read as the reverse complement.
ATCTCAGAATAGATACAAAAGATGTATTCCTTCTCATAGTTAAAACTAGGCTGCATGACATACTAGAAAGACTACTAATGGGAACAGTGTTGAATTACCAGAAATTATTGGCAATGATAAAACAAAACTACCCTGTGTATTTTTTTGTAACAGTAGGATTAATACATATATATATCTCCTGAGAAAATCAATTTATATTGTGAGAAACTTGTATTAGACATGTATGTAAGGATGATTAATTCAATGCGCTTTAGCTCAGACACTCACCTTAAACACTCCAGTACAAAAAAAATGGGGTGTGTGCACAGATCAGTGGGATTACAGAAAATCACAGAACCATAGAATGGTTTGGGTTGGAAAGGACCTTAAAGATCATCGAGTTCCAACCCCAATGCATGGGCAGGGACAACTTCCACTAGACCAGGTTGCTCAAAGCCCCATCCAGCCTGGCCTTGAACACCTCTAGGGAGGGGGCATCCACAGCTTCCCCGGGAAACCTGTGCCACTGCCTCACCACCCTGACAGAAAAAAAACACGTCTTCCCAATATCTAATCTAAATCTATCCTCTTTGAGCTTAAAAATGTTACCCCTCATCCTATCACTACACTCCCTGATAAAGAGTGCCTCCCCACCTGTCCTGTAGGCCCCCTTCAGGTACTAGAAGGCTGCATTAAGGTCCCCCTGGAGCCTTCTCTTCTCCAGGCTCAACTCTCTCAGCCTGTCATAATACAGGAGCTGCTCCAGCCCTCTGACCATCTTCACGGCCCTCCTCTGGACTCTCTCCAACAGGTCCAGGTCTTTTTATGTTGGGGGCCCCAGAGCTGAACACTGTACTCCAGGTGGGGTCTCACCAGAGCAGAGGGGAAGAATCTCCTCCTTCGACCTGCTGCTAATGCTTCTTTTGATGCAGCCCAAGATACAGTTGGCTTTCTGGGCTGCAAGTGCACACTGCCGGCTCATGTTCAGCTTCTCATCAACCAACACTCCCAAGCCCTTCTCCTCAGAGCTGCTCTCTATCCATTCTCCACCCAGCCTGTATCTGTGTTTGGGATTGCCTCGACCCACATGCAGGACCTTGTACTTGGCCTTGTTGAATTTAATGAGGTTGGCATGGGCCCACCTCTCAAGCCTGTCAAGGTCCCTCTAGATGGCATCCCTTCCCTCCAGTGTGTCCACCACACCACACAGCTTGGTGTCATCCGCAAACTTGCTGAGGGTGCACTCAATCCCACTGTCCATGGTGCCAACAAAAATGTTAAACACTGGTCCCAATGCTGAACTTTGTGGAATGCTACTCGTCACCTGTCTTCACTTGGAAACTGAGCTGCTGACTGCAACTCTTTGAGTGTGATTGTCCAGCCAATTCCTTATCTGTCAAGTGGTCCATCCGCCAAATCCATGCCTGTCCAATTTAGAGACAAGGATGTCGTGTTGGACAGTGTCAAATACTTTGCACAAGTCCAGGTGCCTTAACCTGCTACAGTAACTGAAGATTACGTTTTTCTTCCATCTGAACAGCACGAACATTAAACATCTGTCTCTGCCCCCTGACTCTACAAGGAGCTTCAACACCTCTTCTGACTAATTTAGTGATCCTCTGCATTGTGTGGGAAGCTACATTTCAACCAAGCTAAAGAAAATTTATCAGTCTGGATGGGTGTTCTTCAGGTCAGATTCAGAATAGAACACCTTATTCTGAGGTTAGATCCCTGAAAGAGGAGGAGAAGCTCATTCTGTTCTCAGGAGTCTCATGGTTAGACCACTTGACTGGTTTAAGTCCATCTCCCAAAATATAGTGAGTGTTCGAATTATTGAACAACCTTTGTTTCTATTAAATAGATGACATCGAACCTACCAACCAACTACCATTTGCTCCCACAAAGCCTGTCTTAACGTTATTTAAAAAAAAATCTTGTTATTAATCTGCTCTCAGTGAATTCACAGTTCTGTGTTTGTCTTCCACAATTTAAAACACCTACAAAGGCTTCATTATACATCATATGTACCAACGACTACAATGATATAAGCACATTTTTGAGCAGGAAAATTTCAGGTATCAACCTACTTCTGGACAAAAGTCACGACAAAGTATAGATGATCTATGCCATCTTCTCTCCAGTGGTACCAAAGAACACTGACAGATAAAAACCCACAAGACTGCATGAAAAAGCTGGAGAATTAAATGGATAAGGAACAGGGCTACAACCTTGTTCCCTTAATTACGATTCCCTCACATTATGCATGTATTTAAAAAAAAAATACTTCCCACAATTCATAGACAAATTCCACCCTTCTCTATTTCTCACCCTCAGATTAATGAAGTAATGAGATATGATCATCACTTCAAAACGCTTTGAATAGCTTAAAAATCAGAACTGTAAGGTCAGGAAAGGAACAGAAGAAGCTTTTGTCATTACATAGAAAAAGTGCTCTACAAAGTAAAAATCTTAAGTGACTTGCTATATTTGTCCATTGTAAAAATGTAAACGATGAGAAAAGGTCACTGTATCTCTACTATTTATCCTGAAAGGTGTCAATTTTTTGAAAACTCATTATTTTTTTTGAGAGATTACTTACTCTAAAAAGCTGGTGATGTAATCCCGACTGCAGGTTGACCAAGAGAAAGGGTTGGTGTTTGCTGTAATATGAGCTGCCATCAACTTTGCTGCTTCGTGACCTTTGGTCCCACAGGAATTTCCAATTCCATCATGATTCATACCAAAACTGCCCGAAAGAGGAGAGAAACAGACCATTACTTTTCTACAGCATCAGACATCTCTAAAAACTTCATGTCACCTTTACAGAAATAAAGCTGGACCTAAAAGAACACAGTACAGTAGAATTCTTAAGTGGAGAATCAGGATCAGTTAAATTCTGCTTATTTTATTCAGATCTCAGAATACTGCACAATTATGTAACTTTCTTTTCTCCCAGAGACTGTTGAAGGCATTTTACTTATTTTCTAAAGCTTTTAAAGAAACTTTAACAATATTTTTGCAATACAAATACAGAGCACTGGGTCCTTATTTGGTATTGTACCTGGGTAAGGAATATGCATTGTGGCAATAACACTTGGCTTAGTAAACAAGGACAAACAGAGAATAGGTGATGTTGCTGTAACAGTACAGTATAAGCACACAGCAGCCAGTGATAATTAAAGCAGAAAGAGGGTTTTGCAATTCCCAGGGCCATGCTGTATGCACACTCCCTCTCTGTATCACTCACAGAGTGACTTGGAGACCTTCTGTTAGAGTTCTGCTTTGTCATAGAACATCAAAATTAAGATGACTAAAAATCATCAGAAAATACCACAAAAAACAACTGTGTGGCACTTGGCCAACAGATGTGTCCAGGCAGCAAATTAATTAACTTCTAACAAAGCTGATATGACTCTGCAAAAAGAAACACGGCAAAAGAATCCTCACGTCTTAGAAATACTGCGCCACTGAAGTACATCACTGGAGCTATAGATCATCAACATAACCATCAAATTAAAACTAGAAGTCAATTCACAGAGTATCCATTTGAAAAGACTTTCATTACAGACTATCTTTAGGTAATTATTACTGTTACTCCTAAACAATCAACAACGTTTACCTGACTCTCCTGACATAAATGAAGCACCTGAACACAATATTTCTTAATAGTATACACTTCTTAAAAATGCCCTTTTCTTAGTTTGCCTTTGATTAATTTCCATTCAATCACTTGGGAGAAAATTATTTCTTCAAATATTAATCTTTCGTCAAATTTGTTCCTTCTTCCCAAATCTGGCACAAAGCTCATGAAATCAGAAGGACAGATAGTGGGACATGCAGGAGCCTCCCTGACCATGAGACAGAGTAGTTAAAGGGAGTGCCAAAAGTGAACTTCTGCACAACGTGGAGCAGCAAAACTGTCACTTCTTGTAGTATCATACAAAGAGGTCAGTCTTTGGAGCCTTCTGTATTACAAATGCTAAAAAGCCTGACTCTGATTCCTTACTCATCATTCAGGAAAACGGCTCTGTTGAGGCACTCCATTTTAATTTTCTAGAAACTTCTAGGACTGGCTGCCAGAAGATACAAATGGTGGTAGATTAAAGGCTGGCCATTTATCTACTGACAATACCACTTCATACCACCTTCTTCACTAAAAACAGTGATAGCAGTGTTAACGTTAACTTGAACATATTGCTCCAGAATGTGGTATAAAAATCGAAGACCTTCATGAAAAATCGAAGACCTTCATGTTAGTCTAAGTTTCAATACACTGGGTACTGTTTCACCTCTTCAGCTGATCGTAACAACCTACAAACAAAGGTATAGCGAACCATTCCTCCCACACCCCATTAATTGCATGGTTACAAGACAAGGAACATCAGGGAATGATGGATGTTTCCTACAGCCTGGGGAAGGACTTTATAATCAAAAAAAGCATCACTTCCTTGCCTAGGCGATGTCTCTTTACAGTGTCTAGTCTGTAGCAATGCCTGCATGCATGTAGTTCTGTGTATCACAGCTCATAAATGCAGAAAGCCATATGCTACACTATTCATGGGAAAGGTCCAATTTACACCTCAGATTATTATAACATCAAAAGAAGAATACCCCTCCCACATAAGAAACGCAGCTTTAAGAACACCTCCTCTGTGCAATGTATGTATTAGAATGAAAGTTTCAGACCAGCGCTAATTATTACAATCAATCTTCAATTTTGGTATATTTTGGGAGGGAAGAACTTAGATGTCCAATGCAACAAACTGAACCAGAATTTTACAATGAAAAACGTACTTTATTAACCTAGTTCACAACTGCCCTAATTTCTTAGAATTAGGGGTACTTCAAATGGAAACATTTCCTTTTGAATTGCCTCTGTACAATTTCTTAAAACAGAAAACTCTGGATGCCCTTTATAGAAATGGGCATCTGGTTATGTGGGAAAGAGATTAATTGGATCATGATAACTATATCTGATATCCAGCTTATCCACAGTTAGTGTATATGTTTTGTCAAAGAAATTACAGACTTAAGTATGTGGGAAATGAAATTTGTATCTTTTGGGCCTATAAAAAAATAACAAACTTCACAGTTTAATAGCTTGCTTTCTTCTACGAGCTCTCCTTGTGAATAAGATGATGTTGCTGATGGTGGCAGTGGTATGCCTGATAAAAAAGCATGTCTGTGTACGGACAGTGCAATTCCTGATGCAAACAGGAATGGAATGCCTTTTCATGAGTTGATGGTATTCTTATTTTTTATAGATATTCATTCAGATAAATCATCTACTCCCTTCCAAGAAGGCTCTTCTACATGCACTTCTACTGCCCCTACTTCTAAATTTAGGAGGAAACTAATCATTAGGTGCAGGTAATTTTTTCTGATGCTTGGAAAGGGGTTTTGCAATTACTGTCAGCTATTTCCAAAGATGGTAGTGGCAGCATGCCATTACAGCCCAGTAATTTGCACTCCTATGGCCCGGACTGCAGATGAAAACACATTTCTGTCCAAAGTACCAGTTTTATTTCCATCAGAACATGTTGGTTATATTAGGCCATCATTACATTGAACTATGTCTTTTACAAAAGCATGTTTGTAATTAGATTGGGGTGGGAAGGCAGTGAAGAAAGGAAGGAACATAAAATACTCTTCATGGAACCACTGTTATAATTTACTTACCTTTTTCAAGCTCACTAAGCAGATGCAGACTGCTATTTCTTTCAGTGGCTTAAAGACTCTGTCTAAACCTACCAGTATAATTCTGTCTTTAAAAGAACAGCCAGGTGAGTGAGGAGAGTGTGAAAAGTCTTCTCAGGTGACACATAAGTTTTTATATTAAGTTACCTTTCATCTACCATCTCAAGGAAAGATGTTTAACCCAGCAACCTTTTTTTTTTTTTCCAAGCATTATGGCTCTGCTTAATTATGGTGCAAAAGAGCACCTACACCACATTTAAGAACTGTGCAAAGCAGCAACAGTATGAACTTTAAAATCATAACTGAAACCCTTTTGCAATTTCTCTATAGTTTGTAAAATTCTTTAAAAAATACTAACAAGGCAGCACATTTGACTAGTGCTCTTGCCTTTCATTTACTAACATCTGTAATGGAACAGATTCTTTTTTCGTTGGCAATCTATTTTTCCTTGTATCTGAAAAAATTATCTGAGGAAATTATTTGTAATACACATCCAACTTAAGATCTGACCTCAAAAATCACAGGGGAGGTAACTAGTCTCAGCTGCACTGAATAAAACAGAAATAGATAATCAGAGACCCTGGAGCATAAGCAGAGAAAAGGATGGGAACATAAACTTCTTGTCTACCCTTTGTTTATCTTGAGAAGGAACAACACTGCAGGTCCCTGCAGTTTCATTTGTATTTCAGATGAGGTTACTAATTTGTTGAGACCTTCTAAATCGTGACAGTTACAGTTCCAAAACACTGATGTATCTGAAATGACAGCAGTTATTTTTGTGAGACAGCCAGGATGCTTCTGTCCTGATTTATTATCCAAATACTTAAGATCCAAAGAAGACAGATCCAAACCAATCTGAATGCTCCTCAGTAGTGCGAACTTATCTGAAACGTGCTACTCAAGTGAACTGCTTTTTCTCATTAACAATCAATTACCTCTTCTTTCTAAATGTAGTGCTAATGATCTGCATATCAAATCATTTCCTATCTTACTTAGGGTTGGGAGCATTCAGAACTGCAGAGAACGCTAATGGTTCCTTTCTCTAAATACGACAGGATAGGTCAAAGTGGAAAGTATTGGCTCAATTCAGGAAGGGAACACCTGAGCTCAGATTTCCTTCGGAAATTCATGATGCCCTGAAGGTTATGACAACCTTCCTCTTCACCTGGATTTATTCTGCTTACACTTTTGTTAAGACCTGTGAAGTGTTACTACATTCAAATTATTTTAGTATTTTCAATTCTAAACTTAATATTTCACAGTTATTTAGACACAAGCCTTTTTCATATTGTAAATACAAACGTCACAGAAACCAGAACTGTTTTTCTAGACTTACGTTTATGACATTTCATTTTATATGCACAAAATATTAAAATTGACGTCCCAATGAAGACTTTTTAATAGAAGTTGCGTGCTTTTATACCTGCAGTATTACAAAGGCAGACATAAAACACGTTCCTTGAACAAAAAAGACCAGGAGCAGGGGGCAGGGTGGAGTGGAGCAAAAGAGCAAGAATATGATTATGTATGGTCTTTATGTAGCTTGTCCAGGCAAAAACTGGACACATTTTTTTTGTTTGTTTTTTTAACTAAAAAAGTTACTTCAACTGTCCCTAAAAATTTAAGGCATCACATTCAGTCAATCCTAGGCATCTAGCATGGACAAATTTTAACTTGTTCTGACTGGTGTTGATGTGTTCAGACATGGTAGATTTGAGATGGTCTGTCAGCTCTGCTATAGTTGAAGATGGAAGACATCATCATCATAGCTAAAACAATGACAGACAGCACCAACTGGAGAGCTGTTCCTGCGAGAGCCAACAGGAAGTGGTGTACAATTCTTCCTAGCTGGTTTCACCTTCTTTTGAAAGCCATTTTGAAGTTTGGTGTATGTGTCTCTATTACTTCAGACCGGAGTATTTTCCTTTTAGTTGCACAAGACACACATTCTTTAACACACATTTCTTCTAGAAAACATCTCACCCAAGCTCAGGTCCTACAATGCAGCTGAGGTTTGACTGATCAAACGTGATGCTCAATGATGGTTGAAGATTAGAGATTTCTACTCCAGCAGTAATAACAACTTTCTGATGTGGGAGGAGGGGTATTTATGCAATTTTTCTACTTCACATACAGACTAAAATAAGACTTTTTTTAAAAGTGCTAGAATTGCAGGCACATTTTAGCTGTAACAACTAATTCGGAACTAAATACATGTTTGAAAGCATTGTTTTTCTTCTTCATCTTGAAGCCAATTTACTCTGTTAGACTGTATCTTATCATTTCTTACACCTCTTTTTCCACCAAGATATGACTGCCAAACTCCCCTGAATTTCAGTTCATTCCGTCTTCTATAAGTAAAGACAATTTCGACTTTTCAGAAATTACTTTAGGCACCAGGTTTTTCTTCCTGCTCCTTCTGTACAGCCTTCAATAGCTGTCTGTCATTAGTAAATTATTTTCTTACTTGAAGTTTTATGGGCAGCTCTCTGTTCTAAGCCTAGTCCACTATCCTCATGTCTTGACATATTTTTTTTTCACCCTTTTGTTTGTTCTTTTTCACTTTGTTATTTAGTTCCAGATCTCAGCTAACTCCATAGGACTGCAACAATAATGGCACAATGCCTTTGTTTTAGGGATACACCCCTTTAAATGTAACCTGGAATTCCTTATTAGTTCAAATAAGCATCCTGTACAGCATGCATGGGGCAAGCTAGGCATTTTAGAAAGTATCCAAATCAAAAAGCATAGAGCAGAAAGCTACCTAACCCAGCTGGTATGGAAACAGAAAACAGGACTAGATCTTAAATCCTACAACTTGTCTGAGCGTACAAGCATAGTGAAGCCTGCAAATAGTTCCTTTCTTCATTAAGAAGAAAAAGTGAAACTTCACTTGACAATGCAGGGGGTACACATTCAATTTTTACTCCTGCCATGATAAAATCACTCCTGATTTTTGCTTACCAGAAATCCTAAGTACTTCTTTGGAGTTAAATATATAAACAGAAAAGTAAGCATCCCAGAAGTCAAGCATCATAAATCAAATTTCTAGAGACACTATTCTGAAGGCCCACTCTGAATTTTACCGATTCAGAAAAATATTAAGAGTAATACATGGCTGTTCTCAGAGCCATGCACAGGGAGAAACAACCATAAAACTGTTAGTCTAACATCATTCTTTAGGCCCGCAAGAAATAAACACAGAGGTAATCACAGTGTACAGCTGTCTTCAATAAAAACAGATGGTTATGAGTCTCAATAGCACATCGCCTATCTGCACCAACATTGGGTTATACACATACAAAACCTCCAAGCGGTATGGAACAGAAACCAAAAAATATTTTTAAAAATTCTTACATTTCACAGAAAGTATGACTGACAATAATAATCACACTCACACTCTCAGTCTTTCAGTCTTCAAGACTAAGTGCTCTTCTGGATAATATCCGTCAACCAAATGGAAGTTACTTGGATCAACACAAGGTTAGATTAGTTAAATTCAATACACTATGATATACAGAAAGTCAGACTGAATGATCTATGACTTCTCATCACTTTATTATAATGTAATAAACTACTAGAAACTAACAAGTTGAGTCGTACTTCCATCAGGGTATCTTACAAACCCAGTTTTGGAGAAACTGTGAATTATCTGCCAAAATATACGTATTTACTACTCTCTTTTAATCACAAGACAGTTTTATTCTTCAGTTCAACCTTTTAAAAAAAAAAAATAAAAATCAGTATTCCATGGCAACTATATAATTAATAAAAACACGACCTTTCAAAGTACAGTCCTCCCTGTGCTTTTTTGTTGTATGTTATATACTCAGTGTAGATATGTCCCTTAAATGCTTTTATTTTTCATTTGACAATGAAGTCAATTTCCTATTTCCCACGTATGCCTGAAGAGAAAAGCAACCATCATGGTACAGCCAAATTAAAAAAAAAATTTACAAGGCTCGTCAAAACAATTTTAGTCAAATATGCAGGTACCTTCTAGTAGGTACAAGGAAGCAGGAAGCTGGGAGGAAATAACACCCTCCTTGATCTAGTTGTAGAGGCATTCAGTCACACTGTGGGTGAATAGGAGGTAATGTGTCGACAGCACAAAACATTCTAAAACTTGAAGATTTTTTGCCCACATATTATTCCCAGCTTTCACTGAAGGTTCATTTTTAATATCAAGCTGGCAGTGCAACTTTCTTTAATCACTGTGCATTGGATAAAAGCTAAAGGAATATGATTTCTACTTCCTTTTCAAACCAGCGTTTGACATGTCATGCCAGCTACAGGATGACACGAAAGCTTCAAAGAGATGTGACTTCAGAATTTTAAAAGACCTTACATATAAGAAGACAAAAGATATGGAAAGTAGAAAACACAAATGGTTAAAAAAAATTCTTGTGATCACAATCTATGTGATTGCTATAATGTTTTTCTTGGATTCTAACCTAAGTCTAAGCTCTTCAAATCAATTCTTTTCATCATGTCACGCTTGCATGATAAAATAGCTGCATATATTTAAATTGTTTTCATGTATCCGCAGAATAACCTGCATAAAATATGTAGTTGCACGACATACAGTAGTAATTGTTTTTCTTGTTATGTATGTGAAAAACTCACAGAAAGGTGCCCCATTACTATGAGATGTTTTTAACAAGAATTTCAGAACTATGAGTGATTTGGAGGAGCTCTTTCCTCAACAGTGGAAATATATTTTCCTATACCCTATCTTTTAATTCATGCGAACAAAGAAAAAGGAAGGAAATGAAGTTGAAGAGAACTACATGTGTTTTAATTTTTTTTTTTTTGTTCAGGTCTTATGGATTATCTTTGGATTCTAAAATTCATCTATTTCAGTGCAACTACAGTGTTTTTTTCATACATAATATAAATGAGATCATACTCGCCCAGTGATAGCAATGATCGCATGATAGGTGGGCTGGAAATAACTGTTTACTTCCAACTCCTTTTTTTGATCAGCAGACTGATAGCTTCCATTTCAGTCTGCATTGGAACTTTTAGCAGTTGCACCAGCCAATGATTGGAAAAACAGGTCATCCATAACTCAGTGTTGGTCATGTAAACACAGAAGGAAACCTCTTGATAATAGAAGGTTCCTAGTCTTTTTAAAGTCCTTACAATGGACTGACAATGCTGTCATTAGAAGGAAGACCTGAAATATTTCCAGACCAAATTCTACCCAGATTTTATCAGTCTCATAACATCACGCTCTTTAAAATTATATGCTGATGCTTAAAATGTAACAAGTGATGCTATGACTGCTCTATGACTGTTTTATATACTTCATGCTTGAGTGAAAGACGATTAGAAGTGTATTAAAATTGACAAGAGAATCAATGTTTTAATGAAAATAGTCTGAATTACATTTAAGACAAAATACTAAAATTAAAAAAATTACCTTTAAACCAGTCTTGTTTCATAAACAAAAGCAGACAAAATAAGAGGGGGGGAAAAAAGACAATTTTCAAAGCCAAACACTTAAAAATATGAAACAGAGTAGAAAGGCTGTGAGCCAAATCTCAAAAGCACAGATTTAAAGGGAATCTGAAATAAAAGGGTAAACAATGAGTCTTCAGTTCTAAATTTAAAGCCCTTGGTAATATATACTAAATAAAATGTACTGACACTCATTAATACTATATACAGAAACACGGAGCGCCAGAATAGAGATGGTACAGCCATGCCAGGAAAAAAAAAAAATTATAAACCAATATTAAAAAGGTGATACATTAAAAAGTATTATATTTTTTAAACTCACTCACTTGTGACCAATCTCATGTGCAATGGTAAAAGCTGAACCTAGGCCAATGTCTTCATTAATGCTGCAGCTCCTTTCAGGCTCACACATTCCAGCCACAGAGGCCAAGCCTGAATAAACAGAAGGAGACACAAAGGGTCATGCCAAGGTGTTTCAGTCTTAAAAGCCCTAGTTATAAATGCCTGGATTCTTTTTAATAACCTCTATGCACAGAAGGAGCAGTTGGCAAAAGGTTAACTTTCTAGTCATTTGCAAAATCACTGGGGGGAATTTCACTTTGCCGGCTAGACATTAATATTTTTTGAACTGCAGTCAGTGCTGGAAAATGTCTAGACTAGGGGTTAGATTTATAAATTTTACTTCTGGTAACTTGGGACCACCTAGTAACTTGAGCCAGGAGAGGGAATTCAAGAAAGCATTTCTATTTTAACATTCTTGAGACTGAAGAAAGCAAAATGTATCCACATTATTTTTCTAAAGAAATCTGTTTAAGTTTAGTGGGTTCATACAAACATACAAGCAACTTTTTTAGCTATGAAAAGCCCCACATGGTATGTTAAAAAAATTTAAAAAACCAAAACTCAATGCATCAATGAAGAGAGAGGAGACATGTTAATAACAAGCATTCATTTAACCATGGAAGTCTTTTCCATTTATCACCCATCATCTTATGGAATTAAAACCTTATTGTATTACAAGCACTTTTAAAAATCTTTCTTTGCAGCGAGAAAGCCACTGGCATTTACAGAATATGGCTCTTCAGTATCTTATGCATTCTTCAGCAACAGACTATCACACAACGTACTGCAGTCATAATTTAGTACCACTAGAGAAAGCTCTAAACATCAGATTTATTTAATTTATTCCTCCCTAGAGCTTCTTATCTGAAAGAAGCAGTAATCCTTTCTTTGAGGAAATTACTTGCTCAGTTAACTACAGTATAACAAAAAAAATAACTGGAAAAAGTGGTTGGCAGATGGGAGGAATGGGACAGGGAGAGGGGAAGAGAGAAATCATACTCTTTATATGAGCAGGCACTTCAAATTATTCTGTCTGGACAAGCACGCAGTAAGATGGCAAGTGCTTCCTGGCTATGTCCACATTAGCAAGCAATTTGGAGCTCTAGGAGTGGGTCAGCAGAGTGAAACACTGATATTGAGGCTCCTCACATATTTTTGTATGGGGGTAGGACACTCTACTTCAAACTAGTTTAATCCTGTAGGCTGAACACACTCACTACACATATGGTTCAAAGCTTTTTAAAGGGAAAAAATATTACAGAATATCATAAGAATACAGCTCATGTAGTGATTTAGACGATAACATCTCCCATAGGCACATACGGAACATTTGGGAAGTATGTGTTCTGACTTAGCTTTCTCCGAAACAAATCTAGTTTCCACACTCCAAAACTACTATGATAACCAAACTGACATGGTAAAAAGGTGACAATGTGTATCCATAGCATTTGCATCAAAACAGTACTACTGCTAAAAACAAGTCACAGGTGTAGACACACCCACTGAGGACAGGATAAAACATCAGAAGAAAAAAGACCATCCATGGAGAAAAATCTGTAATTTTTTTTTTTTTTTGCAGTGTGCAACCTGCAGAAAATACAGCAGTAACAGTTCATCTATGCTATTCTAATTGATTAGGACATTCTGAAATCAACATGGCAATATTTGTATATCAACTGTCATGCTCCTCTGCAAAGTCCACAACATTTGAGCAGTAATCTCTATCTTCAGATCTAATAACTTGCAGAAAATGACAGAGATAAGTCAAGAACTCAGTTGATGACTCAGATTTTAGAAAGGAGTTGTTCTTCACTAGAGTCACAGACATGCTGCAAAGACATCTGAGGTCTATTTTTTCTAAAAAGTTCCATGAAAGATTCCCTGTTTTGGGAAACAGGAGAGGGATGTTTATGCCACACAAAATCCTTTACTTCTGTTTCTTCCTAGAATACCAATGACTCAGGTTTCTTTTGACCTTTTGAGACCTCTCCGAGACTTTTGTTCACCGACTCCTTAAATATATGCTTAACTTTAGTTACTGGAGGTCAGTGGGACTTAAGCATATTAAATGCATTGCAAAAGAGGGCCACAGGGTCTTGTTTCTTCTCCAGTTCAATGCCCACAAGGCAAATAAATGGGCATGGTTGTGTTGCAAAGGGTCCTATAACACTGAGTTAGCACTGATAACATATGTTATTATTTACGTTTAAAAAATTCAAGCCTTTTGTTTCATAAAATATTTGCCAAAGTCTATCCTCTGTTATGCTGGATTCAAATGAAGCAGAATTTGCCTTTATGCCAAAGTCTGATACAGTAAGAACTAGTACACTAATGGTCTGTGTCAAAAATATCACGTAAAAATATCAAATAGTTCACGCAAGAATGTATGCACTTTCAAACTTTCTTCTTTTAACACTTGCAAAGACAATCCTATGACATCAATATGTCTCTTCAGCTGTACTCCTTGTGTACAACAGAGCAACAGTGAAAAGCCTCAAAGCCTGTTTCTTTTTTAAGTTTTTTTTGTTGTTTGGTTTGGTTTTTAACTTCCCTGATGTCTTTTACTTGCATTTTTTAACTAGATAATGGAAAAAGGTTAAATGGAAATAAACAGCAAGTTCTCCTCTGTAAGAAGTAAGTTTGAGTTTCTGATAGGTTTTATCAGAATTACAGCCGCCAGAAATACACTGTGGCAGCTCACTTAATTTCAACTTCCAGCAATGTACCAAAGCCGAAACCTACCTAGGTTACCTTTTATTGCTAATGTTTATAAAACTGCAAAATGTCGAAAGCATAAACTTAAAAAGATCTAATCAGTCAATAAATTAATAGCTGAGTATAAAGCAAGGAAACAGCAAATACAGTTTCTCTTTATAATCTTACCCAGTGTTCCACAAGGCTTGTTTTTATAAGTGCAGATATCATATCTGTTAAGGACAAAAGAAGTAGATAAAATGTCAGAGAATCAGATTTGTAAAGATATTTTGTATATTTAGCACATATCTGTATCATAGCTCAAGTTGTCAGACCACAATCAGCTTAATTATGTGCAGCCAGCTGGTATCGGCATTTTCTACACTCTGGTGTAAACCGCAAGCTGCAGTACACTCACAGCCGCTGGCCTCAGGCCAGCGGGACACCTGCCAGTAAGAAAAAAATGGTTAAAGTGTATCTTTGTAATCACTGGCCATAAAGCAGTCTACCATGCTGTTACGAAGTTACAGAAGCATGTCTCTAGACACTACTGATTCAAAACACTTAACTTGTAGTTTTGAACATAACTGGAATCCTCTTAGAGTTTCACACTTATCAACTAAACAATACTCATCCTAACTTCTACTATTTAAACTTTGATTCTAATTAAAAACTGTAACTATCAATTATGACACCAACAACTATATATTAAAAAAAAAAAAAATCTTATGAACTGCTATTACAGTTCCCTTCTCATCATCTTCCCATGATTAAACTGATCTTAGGAGTATACTATCACAAATGCAAATGAAAAATATTTCTGCAGAAAGCTAGATAAATGTCTTTAAAGGAAAATTTTCATCATTTTAGATATAATCCTTCAAATACAGAAGCTCAATGAACTTTTGTGTAGTTAACATGTAAGTATCCCGAGCTGAAAATATAATTACAATGTTCTCTGTGACATCACTAATAACAGCAGTTTTCATGCAGCTGACAGTTAATTAATTACACATTCTTATTATGAATACACAATCCTATCGTACAACTAGTGATAGGAGAACACTCCTACAATACCTTTGATCAAGGATTTATACTGATATCCTTGGAGTATGTTTCAGAATAATTTTTTTTCTTTCGAATGTTGAGTGAAAACAACGATGAAAAGATACCACGTTTATACTTTAATTTTTAACACAAATAGTCACCAATTTCAGGCCACCAGAAATTTCTGTTAAAAATAACATCAGGACGGAGGAGTCTGATCACAAGATATATACCTTTAAGTGCTAAAAGAGTTAAGGTCTGTCTGTAAGCCAAATCCATGGACAAAATAACAAAGCTTAAAATTTGGAACAATTCCAGTAAACTCTCTATGCATGTAGACGACTGTGACCACATGGAGTTCCTGTGATTTTTAAAGGTACTGAGTGTGGAGCAGTTTCAGGGATTAAGCCCTAATTTTGAACTCAAATGTTCATGTGCACTGATCTCATCAAGGTGGTTCAATCTCTGGCATCCTATAAACACATAAAGCTCTGACTTCCCATTTGCTGTTTGGAGAGGGGGAGGTAATCAAATGAGCATTCTTATATAACACGTGTTGGAATATAATTCAGTTTTTTATGTCACAAAGCTTTAAAATGACACAGATACAGAAAGAAATAAAGATTTTTACTGACTATTTCCTTGTACATATTTAAGGAAGAAAACTTATATCTGCAATGAGGACAGAGCCTGAACCCAGTCCTATTGAAGTTCATGCAAAATTATTCCTCAAAGAAACCAGACGGCGCAAGCTTATTTAAGTGAGAAAACCCAGACTTGCTCAAATTCTTTAAAATGTAGTTTAGAACTGAACACAAGGGAGTCCTGTTTACCTGGAATACTGCGTGGGGCCCCCAACATAAAAAGGATACGGGCCTGCTGGAGTGAGTCCAGAGGAGGGTCACGAAGATGGTCAGGGGGCTGGAGCACCTCCCCTATGAGGACAGGCTGAGAGAGTTGGGGTTGTCCAGCCTGGAGAAGAGAAGGCTCCTGGGAGACTAAACAGCAGCCTACCAGTACCTGAAGGGGGCTACAGAAGGGATGTGGAAACACTTTCTATCAGGGAGTGTAGCGACAGGATGAGGAGTAATGGTTTTAAACTGAAAGACGCTAGATTTAGACTAGACATTAGGAAGAAATTTTTCACTGTGAGGGTGGTGAGACACTGGAACAGGTTGCACAGGGAAGTTGTGGATGCCCCATCCCTGGAGGGAGGTGTTCAAGGCCAGGCTGGATGAGGCTTTGAGCAGCCTGGTCTAGTGGAGGGTATCCCTGCCCATGGTAGGGGGGTTGGAAGTTGGTGATCTTTAAGGTCCTTTCCAACCCCAACCATTTTATGATTCTATGATTCTAAAAGTCTGTGCAACACACAGGAAGTATTAGTCTTCTAATACTTTTTAATATCCCATGCTAACAGGAGAAAAATTAAAGGCAAACACTCTTAGATAAAATGGATGTTTAATAAGAAAGCCAGTTCCACTAAGCCCAAGTAAAACGTCACTGATTTTATTTGAGCTGCAAATTTGCCCTTATGGCTTAAATCTGCTTATTCTCATACAGGTATGAATCTGAAGTTACTAGTCACCTTCAGTTCAGTTTCACACCAAACTGTGATAGAAGAGGGTGGTACAAATTAAATCCCTTCTTCCTGTTATAGTTTTGAAAAACAAAGACCATGGTAAGCTTCTGTGTATGCTGGGTAGTGAGCATTCTTCCAATTCAACCAAACAAAAAAACCCACAAAAAAACCCCAACACCACAAAGGTAAAAATGGGTCATAGCTGTCACTAGGACCTTAGTAAATACTTCAGCCATCAAAGACAACCAAAAGGTAAATTCTCAAGCCAAAAATTATCTCAACCAACCATTAAAAATGATAACAGTCATGAGAGTTATGCAAAAATGCAGTCTGCAAGATGTGAATGTATTTTCTTTTTGATTCAGTGACAGAATGTGTAAGAGGGTCACCAGAGAAAATTTCAATGTGAGAATACAGATATGCAGGTTGCGAAAAACCTCATGATGAGATGGCAGCCCGATCATTTTGAGAGAGACAAGGAAATCCTTTACCCAAGTTGGAAGAGAAGATCATACACCTCCTAATAAAGTGGGTACATATGTCACTGAAATGTCACAAGGCTGGGGAAGCGGAATGTGGAAAGAGGTATGAGGCAAGATTGTTGCTTCCACGCCCATCCCCACCCTAAATGGATCAGAAGTCATTTGATAAGGCAGATGGGGAAGAGGACTGTGACTACTGCGCACACCTGCAGGGCTGCTGGAGAGCAGTGTCAAACAGGTGGGAAATGCATGATGGATGTACAGCTATCACTGACAACTTTGGCTGACACATCAGCCAGAAGGAAACTGCACAGACAGACTGTGAAAGGGACCACACTCCTGGACACTGAGATTGTATTGTCTGTATTATCAAACTGTTTTAAAAGTCCATTAAACTGTGGAAAAAAAAAAGTTCCTTGCACAGATTTGGCCCATGACAACAACTAATCTCGAAGAATTTGCAGGAAAAGGTCAGAAGGTGGCCACACACAATTATGAACAGGCAAAACATACAAAGCTACTCTATTCTGGACAAGTCAGTTTTCAGTCTGGACACAAGAAGTTCTGTGCCATAGGTTCTCAGTGCAAGAAAAAAAAGTCACTGACTTTTTTATTTAACTTACTATTGTAAATGTAAGCTATGAACTATCTCCTGAAGAAGTCTTAGTTATCTACAACTCTGACTTGCAGAAAAATCCCTTTCCTTTGCAAATCTGATGAGTAGTATGATCCTGATCATTTGAGTAGGACACTTAGGTCAAATATATGAGAAAAATGAGTTCTCTGTAAATACTGTAAGCACTGCTCAATCTTGTCAGATAAATGATTTGCAGCTACAGACATTTTTTTTTGAAAGACAGACATTTCTCTCCCATGCAGCTGTACATTGCAAGGAAGGTAGAGAGGACTCTTCCTGTCAGCTTGTGGGCCTAATGCATGTAATTATGCAACTATGAAGTTCACACAGAGTTCTATGTAAGCAAGTGTATTCCCTTATTAAAAAAAAAAAAAAAAAAAAAAAAAAAAAAAAAAAGAGAAAGACATATAAATTCACAGGCTTGAAGGCTAGAAAAGCATTACAATGATTGAATCATACTTCCCCATCCACCCCTAGCCTAAAAATCTGATTTATTCTAGAAGCTACATAGGATAAAAAAGTATTCCCTAAAAGCTATTCAATCTCACATTAACAGATGTTTCCAAAATAATTTGAGAACACCTGTACCAGGCTATCCAGTTCTTCTGTTCTTCTCCTTTTCCTCCACAGGAGTAATTTGTGAGTTCCTGCAGCAACAACAGGACAGCACAGACTGATAGCTTCCCTGATAGAAGCCCCCAGCTCCATAGCATAGGGAACTTCAGAGGCAGAGACTGCATCTCAGTATTTAATTGATTTTTCTTCTAATGTGTTTAGCACTTAGTTAATTTCTCTCCAATCTTAAAAAAAATAAAAAAAATCACCTCAGTGTCCATCTGGGGGATGTTGTTACATCTTTGTCAGCAAAGTTGGGTGTCTCTGTCCAATCAGAGATCTCTTTCATGCTAAAATATTTTTTCTTTGTTTTCTTTTAAATCAGATTAAGAAATTATGATGAATAAATAGCTCCTCTGAGCTGTAGGGCTTTTAAAACTTTCTGAAGTGTGTGTATTACAATTTTAAAAGTTGTTCTAACAGTGGTATTAACAGTAGTATATACAAAAACAAAATTAGCTACTTCTTACATGTCAAGGTATATTTACACATTCAGGGATAACATTGCTCTTTTCACCAGTTTGATAATTTGAAATGACCCACTAAAGCGATTATTGTTATTACTAGCTGTATGTTACTGGAAATGTCCACTGTGCCAGAAAGAAGGACTATCTGCATCAAATTAACACTTGAGATATAAATACACCTGTAACAGGATTGGAAACCTATATGAATACTAGCATCGGATACACTTTAAAGAATTTAACTAATCAAGAATAACCCACAGCATGTATTTTCTTTCTGTATGATAAATGACATGAAAACTCTTGGGACTGGAAACTGTTCAAATCCAGTATGAAACACAAGCTACTTACCTATAAGCACATAAACCTAAAGTTACGTGAAAGCTACCAACATACCTGAGTAATATTTGAGATAGATATTGACAGAAATAGCTGAGGCTTTTGAAGGATTATTTCTTAATGAAAAAGAGTTTAGGAAACAAAAGTATAATCACAACAAATAGTTGAGGAAAAACCTACCAAGATGGCTGTAATATAAATGTAGAAAGTACATGAATATAAGAAAATTCAGGCTAGACAAAACCAACAAATAGGTATGACTGGACATAAAGCTCTTTGTAACTTTGAGAGAGCTGAACATGGATTTCATACATATAATACTACAGGATTTGCCAATTAACCTGCTTGAAAAGGTTGTCAGAAAACAAAATAAGCCTAAGAACTGATTCTGTCCTGACTAAGAGGAAACATAGCCAACTACTACAAATTATTAAGAGTTCATTTTTAGGGAACATTTCCAACTATGTTATCACTGAAAGGAAGGTTTTATTTTCACTTGTTTTAAACCAAATTATACTTTTTGACACTTGGGTTTTATTACTGTAGGTTTCAACAATAAGCTATTCAAATAAGGACTGTCCTCTTCATACCCCTTCCTCAATGATAAAGGGTTTGTTAGAATTTGAACTTTTTTACTTTTTATTCTTCATGCTATGCAACATGATTTATCTACGCACCTGATCATATATGTCTTATATTTAACAGACCAGACCAAAAAAAACCTGTTTTGAAAAATTAAGTTAACCTAGTTCCAACACCTAGAACTATACACTGACCTACTGTTGAATCAAACTGAAATCTCACACTTCCCTTAGAAGGATCAAAAAACGCAAGCTATCTGACAATTCCAATTCTGTTTCTGAGTGATGGAAAATAAAAATGAAAAACCTGTGAGTACCTTGTAGTTTCATGATATTCTTTTGCATGCACGGCTATGCTTACAAAGTGGTTATTTTGCAAGTCCAGACAATTACATTAATGCTAGAGAATCCTGTGGGAAAATATTTATAAAGCAAATACTGACTTTTGGACTGTTTTTTACAGGAAGATTTGTATCATAATTCTTCAACAGTTCATCACTCTTAAGATAATTCGGTTGTTCATTAGATTTGCACAGGTTACAAACAGCAATGCTCTTTACAACACAATACTTTCTGATGTCTTTCTAGAAGCTTTACTACAGCCTTACAGAAAGTGGTACACCGCAACACCATTCTTCCTTAAAATAAAGTGCACGCCTTATTTGTTTTTATCCTCAAAACACACAAACCAAAAAGAGCTATTTCAACCACAGAAGGAAAAGCATAATATACATGTTACACATCATTCAACAGAAATAGCTTTTTCTATTATTAGTTTTCCATGTCTTTAAAACTGCCACAGACAACCATAGTTTGGCTCTATTGGACTTTCTTCTGATACTTAGCCTGGGTGGATAAATGAAATTCAGAGCTAGAAAAACTATTACTGCTGAAAGTTCTAATTCACCTGATTTACATGAAAAGAAAAGTTTAAATAATTGCACTGTAGATTTCATATTTCCATAGTATATAATTTTCTAAACTGCAAATGCAGTCAGAAGATTAAAAATAAACTCAATTCTGAAACAATTTTTTTAATGCTGTCATTTGTGTTCATCAATTTTGTCAATGTAACATTAGAATAGCAGTTGCAAATTTACCGTAATTAGTAGTATGAGCAGTGTACTTAGGACAGATGTACAAAGCTGATTTTGAGATTACGATTTAATAAAACATTCTCAATGTAACTTCCACCCCTAGATTTTCTAAAAATCTTTTCAATTAAGTTCATGAAAAATACATCAACAAAGAGGTTTCTTCAACACTATGTTTATGTGTCATGTAACCATATAGCAGAGCTATTGCAAAAGATATTAATTACATAAAAATAAGAGGACTTCATAGAAGAGTTGGTAAAGAAAAGTAGTTCTAAAGACAAGATGAAGACTCCAAGACAGTTCTCAGCTTGAGACATACCCTGGGCCATGACACACTGTTTCAAATCACTGATAAAAAGTCATCATACCGAAAATCAGAGGACTAGCTTTAAAATCTTGTTATTTTGAGGAAAATTAATACATTCAGGCTTTTTAGTCATCTTCTGCTTTCTAAGACTATCTGTATTTATGTACACTTTTAGCACATTTCATAGTTTATTCTACAGGCATCCAGACAAAAAACTTCCTTTTCCAATGTAAGCCATGATCCTCATACAGAAACATGACCTTACCAGCTACAGCAACGAGAAGAGAATAAAGTAAAGGAAAGTACAGAATAACAAGGGCTAAGAACTGTTAGATCACAATCCAGTTAAGCATCCAGGACAGACACCTACAGAAACTTAGAACAATGTTAGCATTCTGCTAATATTAAAAAAAAAAAAAAAAACAGCATCAATACTGCTGACTGGTTCAGATATGACACTTATCACAGAGCAATCTTTGATCCTAGGAAAGTACTATTAAGTAGATTAAAATTAGGTAGCACAAAAATACAGATAACAACATGTCAGCTGATAGCAAGGAATTAACATCATTCGAAACTCTGGAAAAGACACAGTACTTCCGTTCTCTGCATTCTTCTTCTATTCAGAACCTTTCTGTGGACCATACATGACTACAAAGCAAGACAGTATCAGCTCAACCACAATATCACAAAGGCAAATGAATACTGTACAAAGTCATCAGACTATTTTAGTTGACAATGTAGACTCTAGAATTACTCTAGACACAGCTTTATAAGGAGACTCTAGTACCACAGAAGCAGCCAGGCACTTGTGGTTCCAAAGCCTGTCCCTTGGAGGCCTTGGATTAGCGATACCATTTCGCTCTCTGCTCTGCCTCGATTTTTCCATCATTAGCAGTTATCTCTTCCTTTTTTCATTCTGTACCCAGCATGTACAGGCTTGGTGCTCTAAGTCATTCCTCCCGCCTCCTTTTATTACCTTTTGTGATCCTCAGTGAACATAAACTCCAGCAGAGTTCGTTCCCCACAGCTTTAAGATTACCAGAGATTGATGGATGGTTCAAGCTATTATCAGCTAGCCTATACAAATAGGCCTATCCTACTATAAACATAATTTTAAGGGCTATCCACATGGCAGTCATAGCAGCATCAATAGGATCAGCCTAGGATAGCTACTCAAAGATCCACCTTGCTTCTTCCCATTTTTACGCCCTTCACCAACTTCTGTGCTTCTGCATCTAACATCAGCACCCAAGGTAGATAAAGAAACCTGATCGAGTCTTCAGCATATTGGACTCACTTTACTGATAGCAGTACAGATGGTATAAGCTATCATACAGGAGTTCCAGGCCTTCTGGCAGTCATAGCCCAATCTTAGATTAATCCATCCTTCCTCTTCAGAACATGCTAATTCTATTTTAAATTAGGCTTTAGGTCCCCTTCAACACTGAGACTCCTCAACCAGGCATCTTTCAACAAAATCATTAAAAACCCCTTTATCTGGATAAACCATATGAAGATTTCAAAATTGTAGAAATCTGAAAATCAATTGTGACAGTAAGGCAAAGCTTGAGACTTTGAACTCACAAAAATAAGCAGTTTAAATCTAGCAAAACTACAAGGAGTGTTTCAAAACTTTTCTGTGGCGTACCTAATTTTCTTTCCATGGGATAGCTCCTGATCCACAGTAAAAAATTTTATACTAGTGCATCAGAACCATAGAGCTACCTACCTGAATGACAATCGTGACTTCATTGCCACTCCGAGACAATTGAGAGATTCAGCATTTGCACGATCACCAAAATGTAGGTAATACAGAACTTGCTGTATTCCGTTCCTCAAAAGTGATGCCACAGTTTTATGGCACCCTCCGTACTGAGACAAAATGTAGATGGAGTTACACAGATGTGATTAGCTAAAGCTGGCCTAGAGAACAGGACAGAACTTTCTGCATATCTACTCCAAGTACACTGCTAATAATTTTTCTATCAGTGTATTCGGGAAAAGGCTGGCAACTAACACACAAAGCCTTTGTTCAAAGGACATTCATTCAGAGCAGCTCAAGCAGCTTGTAGGGCAATGATTTTTGGAGCGTGCTAATGCAACAAAGTCTTGGGGAAGACCAGCAAAATTAATTACATAAGCGTGGTTGTGGGCATCCTGCCACACAGCAGAAAATATTATGCTAAACCATTTAGAGGAAGCCACTAGTCTAGACCTTTGGCAGGAAGGAAACACAGCTAGCAGCTATGATTACTAACCAAGTTTTAGTTCTGTTGTACGGAAATGAGATAAATTACAGCAATAACAGCAAACATAAGTTTTGCTGTGGATATGTCCTTTCTTCCTTTCCTAACTTTCTGAACATTGTAAATTATTCGTTTACAAGTCTCAGAAGATCACATACGTCTTCATACACAAAACATCCGCTTTATCTGCCGTCACTCACATCGTACATAGTTTTGATAAAAGGCTTGGTACTTGAGGTAGGTTATAAAGGTTCTAAGTTTCATTAGGATCAGAGGCAACACCTGGTACAAAAATAAGAACGTAAGAATTGCAGCATGGGTCGGACCAAAGATTCCACTACCCCAGTACCCTGCCTTCACGATGATCTAAGAGAATGCCCAAGAAAGAATAACACCAGTGTAAGCATAAAACGGCAATTACCCCAACACTCTCCCAACTATTTTCAGCTCAGATTTTTTGAAACAGATGTGCTTCCAGGTATTTAGTAACTCTCAATGGATTTTTCCTCTGTGAACTTGCCTAGCCAACCTTTCAATCTATGCATTTGTCCAGCTTCCATAAAGTGACTTGCCAAGGAATTTCAACATCATCTTACTCTTGCTTAAAGGGCAACTCTCCTTCTCCTTGTTTTGAGCTTTTCTTCTGCTAAGTTTACTGGGCAGCTTCTAGTTCTTGCACTGAAAGATGCAATGAATGACTGTTCCTTACTGATGTCCTCCACACCATCTGTAACTTTGGAGATCAAATTTGATCCCAAATTTGATTTTACTGAAATTTGACTCCTCCAAGTAAGAGTGTCCTCAACTTAGTCATTCCTTGTAAAGAAAGTCCTGTATGCTTTGATCATCCTTGCTTGTCTTTTCCAATTCTCCTAAAACCTTTTGAAATAAGAAGGCCAGAATGACACAAACTATTCAAGACATAGGCATATGCTCAGTTTACTCAATGGCATAATAAGGTTCTTTTTTCTTTTCCCCAAAATTGTTAATACTTAATTTGCTGAATTAACAATCTATATTTTACATATAGTCCAAATTTTTTCAGTAAAATCATAATATTATCAAATAACAGAATCAAAAGAGGAAAAGAAAAGCAGTGATTTTTTTTTCTGTTAGTTCTGGTTTATAGTTTTACAAAATTTATGAGAAAATTACTGAAACACTAAGCATGTACTGTTACAACTTATTTTCCTGAACACGATGAGAACAATATGCCCTATGTTTGGGCCCAATTAAACAATCACAAAGTATTTGGGTAATCACAGAGTTGTACTTACACAGAGAGCTACATTTCAGTAGCTTAACGTGGTAATTAAAAGCTTCTTCAGTCAATAGAATAAAGACAATTTCTTGACTTCTTTTTAAGGTCAAAAAGAAAGACAATCACTCCATTCAAATGATTTGCAACCTTGACTTGTCATAGTTTTCATCCAGGCTGACAGTCGAACACCACATCAACTGCTCAACCTCCCCTCTCACCATCCCCAGGGTTGGGGGAGAGAATTAAAAGGGTAAAGGGA